>NW_022639560.1:680571-698705 GCF_010583005.1 Odontomachus brunneus | reverse complement strand
CCCCCTCCTTGCAACCGCCAGTTGGAATTCCGACGGTCCCGCATTACAAATCGTCTCTGTCGCGGTAGGCGACAATATTCAGCCGCACTCGGAGCTAATTTGAATAATACCTACGCGAATATTCCATTTGGTTTCTCCGCCAACGTCGACTATGTTCTCTTCGCAGCTTTATTCTCTCTCTCTCTCTCTCTCTCTCTCTCTCTCTCTCTCTCTCTCCCGCCTCCTTAACCCCTGCCTTTGCCTCTCTCTCCCTTTCTCTCTTCTTTCTCTCTTTTTCTGTTTCTTTTCTTTATTTCTTTTGCTCAGTCTAGTTGTAGTCGCGCCTCTCCGATAAGGAAATCGCGATTGACAAATGTAACTTAATCGTCACGATACCCATCACAAACAAATCGCGCAAGATAACCGTCAAAAATATTAAATTCAACGAATCGGTAATACGCGAGGATGTTAGCAGTCGGCGCTAAGAGCGCGTTTCTCATTTAAACGACGCCAGAATTTACGAGCGCGGGGAACGTCAGAAGATGTGTGTCGTTCGAGTCAAGCGCGATTGAAGCCTCCCCATCTCTCTTCCTTTCTTCCTTTTTCTACACGAGTTAAACACAAGAAATAAATGATAGCGCTTTGTGGAACTTTTCACTTTAACGCGGGTAAATTTTGTCCCAACAGAAGCTTTATTCCCTGGCCTGAAGACTATTTTAAGTTACGTGTTCAAACAGAGAGAGAGAGAGAGAGAGAGGACGGTTTTATCATTTATTTATCCGCTATTAAAGGCACGCTGTATACCGACATAATGTTGCTTCCGTTTTGCACTGTAATGCAAACAACAAGTGAATGTTACTCGTTTTGCATTGTTTCTCTATTTTTATATGATAATAAGCTTTTTGTCAAAGAATCCCGCACATCCTTACGGGAAATGGCTTTCGGCTAAATTTGTTGAAAACCGAATTTCGAGCCCATTGACACTTTTGATCTACAAGTTTGATCAAGAACTGTCACATGGCAAGTTCGCCAAAAATTTAGTCGAAAGTCACGTTCTATAAGGATTCCGCGGGGTCCTTTGTGACGAGTATATCTTAAGACCATTATCAAGAAAATATTCTCCGCTGCAAGCAATCGTTACTCAAAGGGAGGAAATTAAACTTCATAATCGCTTTTCGTGGCACTAAAATGACGTTCTTCTGTCTGCAGCGGCATCTTAAGGCTCACTCCGCGTAGGACCGTACGTTTTCGATCGCTTCTACAATTCCGTTCAGTGTGTGCGCCTCGAGATATACCCTGCTATGCTAGCGTGACAACCCCGAGAGAGACGAGACCGTCGCGGTGGTGAACTGACGTTAATGCGCCATTAATACGATCGCTTCGGATTCACTTGGCCGAACAAATGGCCCGGTGGTTTTTCAATACGTACACGGTGGCAATCTACTGCCGGGGTCCTGCGCCTACATTAGTCTTCGGTACCGTAAACGTTATCTCCCCAACGACTGCGCGTCCCCTTCCTCCTCCTCCCTTCTTCTCCTTGTGGGAAACGACGGAGTGGGCGGGAGACTGTATATCGTTACATCGATAGTCTCCCGCGACAGCAATTTGCTTTTCAAACGAATAAACCTCGGGAGAGGATATTGCCAGGCCGGCGGAGAAGAAGAAGAAGAGCGTCGCCGTGCGGCCGATTTATTGCGCGAGCATAATGCAATTTCAATTCGTCCCGGTTAAGCGGCAAAGCCATTCTCATCGCGATGTAATCGATAACATAATCAAGAGTTGCTCGAAATCAATAACACGGCGGCGATTGCGCCTCGCGCGGAGACGACGAAGAAGGTGAGGGGGGAGGGTGGAGGGGGGGGGAGGGGAAGGGCCAGCGACTATGGTTGAACTTAAATAAACGCGCGTGCGATATCGCCGCGGCAAATGGAAATTCGATATAATATCCGTTTCCAGAGACACACCGGCGGGAGGACGCGGGGAAGCTTGACTTAGCGGAATTATTGTGTATCCGTCATGCTCTCGGTGCAATTGCGCGCTCGGCAATCGCGCGCGCGCGACGGCGAGCCGTGCCGGCGCGGGATGCATTGACGCCCGCGATCGACTTATCGATCGGCAATATAACTCCGGCGAATATCGTCCGCGAATTTTCCACTCCATAAATTAACACGTGGAAAGCTTCGAAATAGCTTCCCGTCGGGCGCTCCTTGTCGTGTGTTGTTCTGCACGTCCGCGATGAAACGAATTGCTGCAAACCAATGTGAATCTCAATAACGCGTCGAGGTGTCATTCATGTTTTCTCTGTTTCTCTCTCTGTCTCTCTCTCTCTCTCTCTCTCTCTCTGTCCCTGTCTCTGTTTCTCCCCCTTTCTGTCATGATATATCCTAAGGTCACATTCCAAAACGTCTTTTCTGAGGAAAATTTTACTCAATATATATAGTTCGCGTTATATATATTTTAGAATATTAAGTAAAATTTCACAGTTATTCATTAATTGTTAAAGTAAAAGCAAAGTTTTCGAAATATTTTATAAACGCGCTCAATCGGTTACAAATGTCATTTTATGGACATAATCTTTCCATTTCGGCGTATTTCGCAAGAATTTAGACGTACGATCCCTCGCTTCCTAGCGTCGTTAATCAAGATAGTCGCGGCGAGGATACAGAGAAGCCTTGATAAGAACTGGCGAGATTAGATAAAAAGTTACTTCTTACTTCTCTCCCCTTTCCTGACCCGATTCTAGCGCTTTACACACACACACACTTATACACACACACACACACACACACACACACACACACACACACACACACACACAGAGAGAGAGAGAGGGTGTTAAAAAAAAAGTATTCCAAAATTACAAGGCAGATATATTACTATATTATTTTATTATTATATTGTTTACAATAAGTGTCCTATGTATCCTTCCGTTTCTACACACGCATCTTGGAACTACAGAATTCCGAACTCTCAACCATTTTTGGTTTTTTTCAAATCTGATCAGCTACAACTCGAATTCGTCGATTAAATTTTTATATATTATTTATGGGTAAAGAATAAACTAAACTTTTCACATATCCCCATAAAAAGAAATTCAATAGATTTAAATCAGGAAATCAAGGAAACCGTCCACCCCGTCCAATTCATCTTTCAGAAGGCAGACACAAAGAACAATTCTTATAAACATCATAATAATAATATAATAAGATATTATTTATTAACCACGTGTAATTAATGAAAGCACACAAATAACTTGCACGTTGCCAAAATCGAAAAGTATTTATAACTCTGAAAGGTTGACTTTTCAACGCATGTTTAATAGACGCTTTTTATTCAGTATAATAAGTACTATCTACTTTGCCAGTTTGGAATATATCTTTTTAACATCCTGTATATTATATACACATACAATAGTCTTATCCTTTTAATATGCTTCTTGCACGATCTCTCGCGTCAAACGCAATAACAGCCGAGGAAAATATCCAGCACGGCATTGTCGATGACTGCGAGAGAACAATAAGAGACGAACGTAACGTCGCGAGACAATAATCGACTGGATTGTCGTCTCTGTTTAGTAGCAAGTTAATTACGAGCGTCAGTACCCGAACGCTGCATTGTGAAAAAAGTCGATTTAAAAGTCCCGGCGACGTCGCGTGCACGCTCGCATCTGAAAAAGTCCATTCAAAGCAGGCTCCCTCGCAAATCTTCCCTCGCAAGTCCCTCATTCGCCCCGATTCTTCGTCACGACATTAAGGTTTCATCGACCATTCACTCGACAATATCCAGTGTCCGCTCATAGAGACACGCTTACGGTATTTCTCTGGCCATCCGATATTAGCACGTTCCTTATCGCACACAGAAAAGTACTCATTCGCTACATTCGCGTAAACGTTACTTGTTTCAAGTACTTCAAAAGTTTAAATACGCGCAAATCTACCATAAGTCCATCGTGAACTTTAAATTTGTTCGGAATACATTCTGACTCCTAATAAGTTCAGCATTCCAATCAAGAATATGTAATTAAAGCAAAAATTCGGTTTGCTTACTACATAGAGTCGAAGTAACTTTCTTTTCAACAAAATTTTACGATACTTTTATAAAGAAAATAAATCCTCCTTTTGAAAATAGTGAATTTTTCTAGGATCTCTCTGATAAAAGTATATTTTAAGACTCCAAATCTTCAACAAATAATATTATGAAGAAAATATCGTCTGTTGAAGATAACTGTTACTTGAAAGAAGGAAAGTAAACTGTAGTAATACGACGAGGACTAAACTTACAGCAATCGTTTTTCTTAGAACGATATTTTTCTGTGTGCAGAGTCAAGAGTACGTATGTGACTGCGATAATTTCTACTCTACGTTTATGTCATCAATCCAAGTTTGTTTTATATATTTACATAAAAAAGAGAAAAAAATACGAGGTGGTTTGTAGGGAGAGTTTGCAAAGTAAAGGTTCCCTGATAGCGAACGTGTTAACAATCTACATTTGTGTCTGAATAATTGTTTGATCGATTCATCTCTCTTCGTTTTTTTTTTTTCGCAAAGAGACAACAGCTAGCTCGACTCCGTTAACGTGCCAAGAAATTATACAGCTATTGATATGAGTCTCACAGACCCGAATTTGAAATTGGGACAATTATAGAACTATAGGCAGCAATATATTATTTCAATTACTTAAAGGTAGCAAATTATTTAAATTATTTAAGAGAGGGCGCGAGGGGTATATATTCCGGCTATTCAGCGCGTCAAGCTACAGATGCAAGCGAGTTTTAAAGTACCGTGTTTTGAAATCGTCTCGGGGCTCATAGATCCGACGTCAACGGCGTCGGGTTAAAAGCAACAAGAAGGATAGCTGCGAGACGGACGCTCTCGATGGTCGTCGTCGAAAGGAAAAGGCTAATCCTCGTAGAATTAAAATCCGTCTCTCTCTTTCTCTCCCTCTTTCGAAAAACGGAGATGTGGGGAATAGTAGCGCGAGTGGCTCGGTGGCTGTCCTCCGAGTCAAGAGGTTACCCACCTTCGGACCCCTCAAATGCGCTCCACGAGATGATTTAGCGGAACGAGGCCGGCCAGATTGCTTTGCTTGCTTGATTAAAATATCGGAGATTACGGCCGCGTCTGTGTGCGGAACACCAGAAAGAACCCCTTGTGGTAGGGGCGCGCCGGCCTCGGACTCGGAATAGATCTCTCTGCGCTTAAAGTCGGCAAGCGGATCGCGCCAATTAGAGTGGCGCTCAACGATAAGGCTCACGATGTCGGTCCGCAAATGCAAACGGCCGAGGAATAGCGGGACTTTGCCGCGGAACATACGGAACCGGATTTACATAGTAGTCATTTGCGTACACAGCGCTCTCCGTCTGTCACGAGTAACGACAGAGTCAAAAGATCCAATCTTTTCATATATTAGGACGGAATATCTCTTAGAGAAGCAAAAAGAGAAAGAGAGAGAGAGAGAGAGAGAGAGAGAATATAAAATACGTTAATGTAAAGATAACTTGTCAAACATTGGGGAAAAAAAAATGAAACATCAAATACAAATAAACTAAGGATTAAATCTCTACTAAAGATCTTAATAAAATCTATTAAAGAGGGATTTATAATCCGATTTTATATACTTAAAATCTGCTTAAGTTCATCTTAAGATATTGCAAGGATCTTTTTATTGGTTACAGAGAATCATCTTAAAATAAATTTAAGAGTTTTGTAATTTGTAGGCATAAATTAAAGGAATTTTAATAAAATTTAATTTTTTAATTTAAAGAAATTACGAGACACATTTTTTAGTTTTCTAATATGTCTTTATCGTGCTTTGAGGAAGTTAATTTTTTCATAATTGAAACTCGTTATTAATTACTTAATTATATAAGCATATTATCTAAAACAAAAAAGCAAGCAAGATTCTTATTCTGTGTGAGTGTGGCTATTGTTCCAACTAGGATCATTGAGCTAAATCAAAATTTGACAAAATGGCGAAAAACAAATTGCGGGATCACAGTTTATATAATGTGCTCATATGATAAATAACTCGATTAATATGCGACTTTCAATTAAAAAATTATCTAACTTCCTCGAAACACAATAAAAATATGCTGAAAAGTGAAAAAATATTCTAAAGAAATTTGTTCAATTCATATCCAAAGCCCTTAAGACGCTCTTAAAAACGGAATGAATCATCCTACGTTTTACAATTTCAAAAAGGATCAGCAAAAAGAAATAATATTTAAAATTATTTTTTCTCTTAGATATTAATATGAACAGCATATATAAGTTTCCACAGGAAACTTTATAACCTAACATCTGTAAAAGAACCAAAGAATGTAACAATTTTTCCCGTGTTTTAAGATACGTATATTTCTTTAATATGTTAATTTTTACGCAATTTTTAACTAAAATTAAAATAGGTCATAAAGTTTCAAAGTAAGAACTCGATCGTTATCGTAAATGAGCACCCCGACGTTTTGAGATATTTTGTGATACCACCGTGTGTATAAAATTACCAGTACACCGATTGTGAAGTCAAGAGAGAGCAAGATGAGAGATGGAGAGAAAAAGAACCGCCGTGTTTTCGCCGTCGGCTATGCGCGAGACGCGAGACACGTTTCGCGTTATTTGCGGACTTTTGAGCCTTACAATTAGTATCGCTGACTCCGCGTACGTTCCAAGCCGCTTGATCCTTGGCCCGTTGCCCAACGGCGAGATCGCTTAATGACCAGGGGACGAAAAGGGGAGAAGGAAGGGGAGAAGGGGGAGAAGGATGCGCTCTCGCACCAGGCCGGAAACTTGAGCGTCGTGGAGGATCGATCTTGTATGTGTCTGAGAGAGCGATCGGCCGGAATCTCATTTCAGCCGGGCTCAAATTTGATCTCGCGTTACTTCGAGTACACCGAGCGAATCGCAAACCGAATTTCCTCGGTCCGGCGATGACCCGTATAGCCTCCGGGACAAGTCACGACTTCCGTTCGACCACGGCTCCTCGAATTTCGCCGTGCTCCTGTAAATTGTCATCGACGACCACCGATCTCGCTTGTTTACACCACGAACATAAAGAATAATTGGACGAAGCGTTAACCTTGTTGGGTGAAATCGAAAAACGTCACCGAGTGTCCTCGATATTGTGTTTGCGTGTGTGTATGTCTGTCTCGTGCGAAAATTGATGCCGAAATAAGTGTGTACTATTCCTAAAACTGCCTGAGAAACTTGAATGAATTATTAACCTTTTGAGCCATTTTTGGCTAAAGTTCCTTCAAATTTGATATATGGGGATTTCAGGGTCGCTGATTACGAATTTGAGTAAAAAGTAAACATTTGAATTGGTCGATATGGAGAGAAAAAGAACTGCCGTGCTTTTGCCGTCGGCTATGCACGACACGTGAATTTCACAATTTCAATAATAAAATAAATTATTGAAATTATTAATAATACATTTACTGCAAATTTCTTATTAAAAACGCAAATATCTCTTTTTATATTGATGAAATGTCGCCGTTATTTCCGAATAAAAAATTGTTCGCGACACGCGAAACGTGTCTCAATTTCTTCAAAAGTAAACGTTTGAAATGGTGGGTCCAATATAGCGACTATAAGTTTTTCAAAATTAACAATCTTGCTTTTAGCATTATTCGGAAATAACAGCGACATTTCCTCAATATAAAAAGAGATATTTGCGTTTTTAATAAGAAATTTGCAGCAAACGTATTATCAATATTTCAATAATTTATTGTATTATTGTAAATAATTGGATTTACAGAAAATTTTGAAAAAACTGTGTACAATACAGTTAGTTGTTTTGAATAAACTATTAATATTTCGACGTGTCAATTCTTAATAACTGGCCTTAAAATAATTTTTGTCTGAAAAAATGCTTTTTATTTACTTTTATTCACTTATAATAATTTAAGAATAAAATATTTTAATTATTTCTCACTTATATTGAGTTTCAATTTCAATTATTTTTTACTTATTTTTGTTTCTTATGAGACTGTATAGTACACGAAGAGAATATTGTAGTAAAAATTACAATACAATTTTAGTACTCCGGAAATTACCATAAATATGGTAAAAATTATCATGTTTATGATAATTTTTATTATATTTTATTATAATTTTCATAATAGCGCCAGTCTATTTCCGAAATTAAATTTATTAAAAATTGTACTGTAATTTTTATTACAATATTCGCTTCATGTAATAATATAATTTACTGTCTGTGTGTCTGTCGATAACTCAGTATCGTAAAAATGAAAGAAAAATAGGTAGGATGCTAGTGACTCAAAGGGTTAATAAGGTAAATGTCGATAAAGTACACGGCGAATGTAGCAGTGAAATATTTGCTTAATAGGCTCCATCTCAAAGGATGAGTCTCTACTCGATATGATACAGTCAATCCGGCTCGCTGTCTCCTCCTTTCTTCGTAACTTCACATATCTTGTTCGAAAAATACACTCGACCCTTCGTCCAGTTATTGTAGATGCTCTCGTAAATCATCGCCGGCGACTTTTAGCCGACGTATATATCTATTGCATGTCGTGATAACAGAATTGATTACGCTTCAGTGGGTACGAGAATTTCTACTTACAAACTTTCGAGAAACGAACGGTCTTGTCTACCTACGGAGGATTCCCGATTCGTTTTTACGAATGCTACGCGGGCAAATAAGTCGCGACCCTCTCTTTTTCTCTCTTTTTCATTCTCTCTTTCTCTCTGCGATTCGCTTGACAAACGCGCAATTTCGCGCTCGCGATTATTCCGAGTTCGAGTTTCGAGATTATTCACTTTTGACTCGCGTCTCGGTGTATAAATGTTTCCAATTTTTATGGATCTCGCAATTTCCACAGAGCGTGTTTTGCAGTGGAACGAGAGGCGACCGTTCATTTTTATTCAACCTCGACGGCACCACCACGTACGACACGCGGTGTAAAATCCGAAAAAATATAGACCAAATGAAATCCGAAAAATTGCAGATATAAAAGTCAGGAGTGACAGACGATACTGTATTTTTCCGTGGCAAAATATTAATATACGCGAATAAAATCGTGCCTCAAAGCGATTGGATCAATTTTACGGCGATGCGCATTCCGTTGAAGTGAAATTAAATAAATTATATTATATAAAATAAATATAGAAATTAAATAAATAATATTAAATAACTCTACCGCGTTTTATTGTATCGCCAATTGCGTATACGCCGTCACATCATTTCACTGTACGATCTTTGCGAAAAAAACACGTAAATATTTCATTTCCCTCCGATGCAATTAACCGACTTCTGCTCATTCCTAAAGATTTCCCGCGAAAGACGCAGAGTAGTTTTCTTTGTTCTCTAGAAAATCACGAATTACAAATCCGTACTTTGCCGTTTGTTTACAATTATCGTGAAACGCACGCGAGAACGTTCGCGTAAATGAAAAGAGGGATTATCGCACGTATAGACAGTTGGAGCCAACCAACAAATAAATGTCGCGCAACATAACCGACATAACGACATGCAAAAAGAGAAGAGAAAAATAACAGTGAGAGAGGGAGGGAAGGAGAGAGAGAGAGAAAGCGTATGCAAAAAATACGTAGTTGTTTGATTAGCAAGGCGGTGGAGACACAACGTGTATCCGTGCGCGTGCATTTCAACATGTATCGATCATTGGACAAGCCGGTGAAGCCGCGGGCGAGTTGAAATAGCGGAAGTAAAACTAATTCAAAGCTAGCACGAGCTAGCACGACGAGAAAAAGTAAACCGAGTTAAGGACGGGCGATGTCACGAGGAAAGAATTGACAATGAAGCTGATTAATCGGCTATACAAAGAATACACAGGGTATCTGAGATTGAAGCACGTGCGCAAGTAAATCAAGTCAGACTGAGCCTTTCTCTTTCGGAAAATCACGTAAAATTTTGAGATATTGTTGCGAAAAAATTGGCGAACCAGTACGCGCGATGAAGATACGAGCTTGGTGGGACGAGCTCTGTGGACCCGAGATCTCGTCGAAAATGGTTGAGATTTGCGACTGTTTCTTAGAGACACGCATATGACACGCTCGCGATAAGTCGAGAAACGATCGTCCACACGTTCGCTCGCATCATTACTTCATCTTCAGCTGTTAACCGACAGCCATACAGTCGCCTGAAGAGTCGTCTACAGTGCAGTGGCAGTTACGTTTTAAAGTCGTAGCACTAGTCTGTGAATTGATTATGTATCTGTTTTCTACGCGTGAGAAATGAGAAAAGTTTTATTAAACAGGTGAAACAAAATTCTCATTTCTCTCACGAATTTACGCGGAGGAAACAGATGCATGATCGATTCTTGGACAGACTGATGCTACGACTTTAGAACGTAACCGCGATGACCTGCATTGTAGACGACCCTTAAGAGGTAGTCGCACATCAGCCACTGTCGACGAAACGGAGAAATTGCTTTCAGCAATCTCGTGTCAGACCTTGTACACCCCTTCGACCGGTTTTCTTTTTTCTATTCCTTTCTTTCCTTCTCGGGGAATATCGAGGAAATATTGATCGACTTATCTCTTCATGAATATTCACACGGGAATGTGACTGACATCGAGATTAACTTTAATATGACCCAGTTTATGGTTTTCCTTCCTTCATGTGTCTCTCTTTTATTCGCGCATCGCACTCTCCCGCTCTTTTCATTGGCCCGCGAAGCCAATTACTACCGTGTGAAAACGTATAAATAATGGATTATTGAAAGAAAAGGAACATCGATTAATCGACGGAGCGTTGGCCATCCTTAGAAAAGCACAAGTCGAGAGACGGGGTGAGGCGGTTAAAGGGGAACGAGCGTATGAAAAGGGGAAATTCGAGGCCGGCGGAAGCCGGAGAATTCCATGCCGGAAGGGACAAAAGAAAGGAGGACGGCAGGGTATTTTCTTTAGAAAACGTACCGAGTCGGCTTGAGGCTGTCAGAGGAAAACGGAGAAGGTGTACACACGCGTGTATGTGTGTATGTGTATGTACGTGTTGTGTGTACGCTCTTTTTGTGTGTATGTGTGTAGTATGCAAGCGTATGTGTGTGTATGTGTACCAGTTGTGTCGATGCGCGAGGAGAACGGAAGGAATAAGTTTGGAGGAACTATGAATCGTGAAATGGACGGACGGACAGGGTCAAATAGACAGTTGTAGGTGAATTTGGCAGAAACTTTAACAACCTATTCATATGGAAGTTGCATCTCTTATGAATATTTCATATAGCATTTATCACATAGAATATGATGAAAGAGAAACGAAAAAATTGTCCGAATTAGTATTCAAAATAATATGTCATGTAAAGTATAAAAGATGAAAATTTGAGTGTACTTTTTGGTGTACCGAAAAAAATATATGAAAATTTATTCATAAGATATAGAGTTTATTTTTGCGAAATAAAATTTATTTCTGTGAAATATAAACTTTTATCCCACAAGTAAATTTTCAAACATTTTTTTCTTGGTAAATTTGTTGCGTCAGTATATACGACGTCATGGATGCCCGAACATTCCTTAGATCGAGAGTTACAGAATTTTCGGTTTTATGCATGTACGAATAAGATTGAAATTGTTATAATTAACGTCATTATAATTCTATCATTATAATCAGAGTTACTTAAACAATTTTCAATCTCAAGTATTATGTGTAAGGCTGAAAATTGTATAACCCTTGATTTAGTAAATGTTCGGGCATCCATGACGCTGTATGCACAACAAAAACTTTACATTAGTATGATGTAAATTTCATAATTTATTCAGAACAATATCTTTGCTTCATAAAATAATTAGAAAAATCGTAAAGTTTGCATCATCAATCATTTCGCGTCGTGATAATCGTGAAAGTCTATCTGGAAGGGGCCAAGAAGCTATCGGTGGAGACATGATCGATTACGACCGCGGCGGTTAAGCTAGAATCACACGATGTATGATCTCATACCTTCTGACACACATGCTGACCGGCAATTCAGTTCACTGCACGGATTTCCCAATGCACGATAGCAATCCGTGCAGTGAACTGAGCTGCCGGTCAGCATGCATGTCAAAAAGCATGAAATCGTGTATTCTAGTTTTACACAAAGCTCGAGCCAGCCTTGGGGCTGAGCATACTGGGGGGTATCGCGAGATCACAAAATTTATTTTCGGTTTCTCGTTTCTTAAGGACGCACAGGCTTCCTAGAGCTGGCGAAGTTTTGAATTGAAATTCTATCAGTTCGTCGATCGCAAGACGACTCTTACGGGTACTATCGGAAATGTACATTGTTTAGCATATTTAGCGTTGACGATTTACATACACTGTAAATCGCGGGGAATCTTAAGACTCGAGTTCGTTAAGGCTGCGAGCCGGAAATGAGAGAATTTTAACGGCACGAAACGACATTCAATCGATTATTCATCGATTCAACAGCCACGTTCGGTCAGAATACTAACGACTGACTCTGCGGACGAAATCAAAATGCGCGTTTCTCTCTTTCCGTTTTGCGAATCAACGAGGATCAAACGAAGGGTACGAGAGAGCGGGTTGTTCGCAGATCGGTGTGTACATATACATGTACATATGTTGTGTGAGATTGAACGGCAGTGAGAGAGCGCGAGAGCGAGAGTGAGAGAACGGCAGAATGAGAGAGTGAGAGAGAGAGAGAGAGAGAGAGAGAGAGAGAGAGAGAGAGAGAGAGAGAGAGAATGAGAGAAGGTGTACGAGAGGGACCGAAAGAACGGAACGAACGAACGCAAGGAAGGCAAGTAAGAAAGAAGGGAGAAAATAAAGAGAGAAAGAGGAGGAAGGCTCCGGCGGGGGCCGCTCGTCCATGAACGGAGGACACTGATCACACCCCCCTCGGACTGATCGGCTCTCTTTCTCCCTTCCTGATTCGCAGGTACGTCTTCACGATAGTCAGCTACTTGATCGGCGTCTTCATATTCGCGACCATCGTCGGCCAGGTCGGCAACGTCATCACCAACAGGAACGCGAATCGTCTCGAGTTCGAGCGGCTCTTGGACGGCGCCAAGACCTACATGAGGCACCACAAGGTGCCGGGCGGTATGAAACGGCGGGTGCTCAGGTGGTACGACTACAGCTGGTCGCGTGGCAGGATCCAGGGCGGCGGTGACATCAACACCGCCCTCGGTCTACTACCGGACAAGCTCAAGACCGAGCTGGCGTTACACGTGAACCTCTCGGTGCTGAAGAAGGTCACCATTTTCCAGGTGAGCTCGTGTGCCCGCGCGCTACGCGCGCCAAGAGCCGCCGACGGATCGATCGATTTCGCAGAATCGTATGTGCGGCGAGAGCGAGGTGTGGACGCGCGTCGGAATTTCCGCGTTCTCCGAGGTTTATTCAAATCTGCGTTAAGTGAGGCAAACGAGCTCGGTCGAGCGCTCTCAAATTTCTGTGAAATCGGCGCGCGTGGAACGCCGAAGAGAGAACGAAGCGAACGGATCGCGTCGCTTTCCACCGTCTCAATTATTGCCGACGCACTGTGATCCACTTCATTTTCTTTTATCACTTTGAATTGTGAAGTATGCGAACCGGAAATGAAAACTTGCCGCGCCCATTGCATAACGAATCACGACTGATTTCGCCTGCACCAACGGGCCATTTGCTCCACTCAATTTCTCTCTGCAGTCCTTAATCTCGGGGATCTTAAGGCGCTCTCATTTTTTCAAGTCAGTCTTAAAAATAGTCGATTTAGTCACGAACTCGTTTCGCCCGATAGTTGTATTTCCATCAACATCCCTCTTTCTCTCCCGTTCTTTTCCCCTCTTTTTCTCTCTCTTACTCTCCTTCTCTCGTAAAAAAAATTTACATCATCCGATTCTCCTTGCTGTGTAAAGAACAACCGGTCGGACGCAGGGGAGAATCGCGAGGGAGAAGCGCGTACCGAGATCGCAAGGAGGAAAGAAAGAAAATGAGGGTAGGATTGGTTCAATCAGAGCATAGAAATACGATATACCGAGGACGAAATATTTTCCCGATCATATTCAAAGTTTTATCGTCGTCAGCGGCGAACGGAGAAATGAATGGGTGTGAGAAAGGTATGAGCGTTTCGCGCGGAAGAGAAAAGAGCTCCATATAATTTGATATAAAAGGGTCCGTGCGCGCGGTTTTCTCCTTTTGCACGACTTTGTGGAGGCATTAGAGGCTCCGGTTTTTGCGCGACTGCGGCATTAAAGAGTCCGCGCACGAACCTTCGCGAGCTCATTGTTACGGAGTCTTTTCGCGAATTATACGAGTGCTAGTTGCTCTCATATATCAGTGCGCGGCTATCGAATCCTTCGTGCTTCAGTATTCGTGAGACAAAGATGTGTAAGCTCAGAAGAACGCTCATTCTTTCAAATGAAGCTTGTAGGCCTGTTCTGTGACTTTTGGCAGCAATATCCTTATCGTTACATTATCGTTGCGCGGCTACCCTATCATATATTCGATTTATTATACGGGGGAAGTCACCCCTAATGTTAGATTGTACAGTGATCTTCCTTTTATATTAAAGAGAAATGCGTAAGAAGAGAATAAATTGTGTGGTTGAAGGAGCAAAATATTGTGTTTAGCCAACCTCTACAAACACGCAATTTATTCCTTACACAATTTTATTTTATACTACTTTTATCCATCCCAATTTCAATTTTAATTTTGACTTTTGCACGTGTTACTTTTATATCAACCAAGCTAGATCGTGGAACAGTAGTTTTCATGATGCAGCGACTCTTGCGTGCGTTTGCTTCGTTTGTTTTTCTCTATTTCTCTTACGAAAACAACAGTTATCTGTGTCACTCGCACAAAATAAAGTTATTCTTACGACTGCGCAACGAGACAACGTAACGACAACGGCAGTCGTTAAAAGTTACAGGACGGGCCAACTGCTGGGCAATAAGAAGTCGAGAGCTTTTTATCTCTCGGTGTCTCTTTCGGCGATGTTTGTGTCGATATGCAAAAACGGAGGCGCCCTCTCCCTGCGTTTTATTTGTCCACATCCCGATGGGTTAACACGCGAGTGATGAAACGCTGCGCGCGTTTTTCCACGCGAAATACAACCTCCACAAAATTTTAGGAGATTCAAGAGAGCATATGAATTTCCGTTAAAAGAGCGAAGTTAACCCAAATTTTGATGCTACTTTGACGCTCTTAACCCCTTGACTGTATGAAAATGAGACTTCCGTGCCACCAGTGTGTGAAAAAAAGTTTCTTCTTACATTTCTGCTACGATTTTAGTATTCAAGTTTTCAAGATCGCTGAATCCGAAAATGATATCAGAATTTCAAAATTCAAAATGACGGATCCAATATGGCATCAAAATATAAAAGTCCAATTATTTTTCTAATTTTTGATTCGCCATATTGGATCTGCCATTTTGAATTTTGAAATTCAGATATCATATTTATATTCAGCAAGACCTCGAAAAACCTTAGTATAATTATTTTTATAAAAATCCAATTATTTTTCTAACTTTTGATCCGGCATATTGGACCTATCATTTTGACTTTTGAGATTCTGATATTATATTCGGATTCAGAATCCTTAAAAACTACTAAAGATACCAATCTTCATACAAATCGCAAAAGGATAAATCGATTTTTTTAAGATGTACATATATGTACATTACACACTTACTCAAGGGATTAAGGATAGTTTCCGCCTACTTAGACTGTTTATAGCCTAATTAAAACTTTGACAATATTGATACTCATTAACTTCTCTTTTGAACCTTTAACTTTATCTTGTCATTTTGACGCTACTTTGACGCTCTTAAAAATAGTTTGAGCCTACTTAGATAATCTAACACCTAAGTGAAACCTATTTTGACGATATTGACACTCATTTCCGAGTCGAAATTTTGAATCTTAAATTCTATAAAATGTTGAACCTTAAATTCTATAAAATACATATATTCTATGTAGGAGCTAAAGCTTCAATAGAAGTTCGCAACTGAACCTACTTTACTTCCTAAGATTCTATTATTACACAACCTACTTTGACGCTAAAGAAAACGAAAGCGGAAATTTCAGACATCATCAGGGTCAAAATAGGAGTAAATCATATCATTAGAATTAAATCTACTTTGCTATCTTAGCTCTTACTGCAGTGTAGAATTCAAGGTTCAACATAGAGTCAAAATTTCGACTCGGGAAAGTTGCGCAAATATTTGGAGCGGAAACCTTGATCTGTGTCCTTCCGTTCGAAGAGAAACTTGTGAGAGGCCGCACGAATCGGACTTTGAAGTAACAATGACGTTCATGACCGCGTTTGTGACGCAACTCAATCAACCGCGAGACCCCTCGAATTCACGTTGTATCGTTTCTTGTTCCTGCCGATCGCGCATTAAGCCAAAAACATTTTTCTTCGAGCGCGGCCGGAAGCTTATCGCGTAAGGCGCTAAGAGCGACAAGGAAGAAGAAGAAATATACAGGTGCGGGAAACTGCGCGAGAAGCGTTTGGGAAGTTCGCCGAGAACGATGTAGGGTCATTACGGCACGGAGATATGACACGAAACTCCGCCACGGTAGATTTTTCTTTGGACCGTCGCGAATTTCCGCTCCGCGCGAAATTCCCCCAAAGTTCGCCGCGCCAAAATTCACCGAGTGCAGAACGGTGCAAAATCGTAAAGCGCGGAGTTCCTCTTTTGCTTGCCCTAAATAAGTTCGTCGTGACTGCGTGAGGAAATAGCGTCACGATGCAGAATTTTTCAGATATTTTCCAATTCGCTATCTATCTTCTCCAGACACTTCTCGTCGGAGAAAAGCGTCCGGAGCAAAAACTGAGTGGATCCGCGCAGAACAAGCACAAAACAAGTGCAATATCGAATTATACACATGGACTGGTGAACAGACCGCCATAATTTACTAGATATTTACTAGCGGTTGCAATTTTTCAATCACACTGACAAAGAAAAAATAGTTGGTCTAATTAGCATTAGTCATTTTTTACCTAACCCGTATTTGTTGATTGTTCTAATGCGAAAATAGTAGTAATATTTAGTTATTATTACTAACATTATAGTAGAATTTAATAAAAAAAAATGTTTTCCATGATCGTAATTTATAGCAATTATTTCTCTATGTTATTATGGTTACAAACTATACTAAACATTTTTTCTCAGTGCATGTACATTCTATCTGCATATTGTCATGGCTATTAATTATTTGAGGAAACGGCAACGATATCTCAAATGCTGTTCAGAGAAAATTCGTAACATAAAACAAAATTATATACGAGTATACAAAAAAAAGTAATATGCAAGATATCCTTGCTAATTCTTTGAAGAATGACTAGTCATTACGATAACAATACAGGAATATATTCCTGTATCCTTAAAATATAACCAGTGTATTCTTTACATTACTAAAATACTACTCTTATAACTGGCAGTTCAGTTAGAAGCACTGCAATCAGTAATATCTTGCTGAAAAGTTCAGTCAATAATAGCGAATGTTTCTATTATTGGCCTTGTTTACACTGGACGTTTGATACGTTACTAAATAGCAACTTTCTATTAAATAATCTTAATATCGACGACGTATATAAACAACGGTATGCTAAGCTGGTATAATATTCATCAAGAAGACGTATTGTACCAATGAATATACAATTGTTCACATATATCGTCGATATTAAGATTATTTAATATAAGATGACCAGACGTTTCGATTTTTCACCCTTTGTCCCGAATTTTTTCGAGTGCTATTCGGAACACCGATTTGTCATCATTTTCAATGATTGTCGAATAATTTTTGGATTTTTTATCCCTCTCCCCCTACTTCACACATTTGAAGTGTCCCGAATTCCGGACTGGGAAATCTGGTCATCTTACATATACCGCGAGGAGAAACGAGAAGATTACTTACAAATGACGTCTTGATGATACGCCCCGGCTATCGCACATCGCTATTCTCGACACTCCCGATACTTATTTCCGCGCGAGACTTACTTTCGACGGGTTAAAGATGCGTAAAATACGGAGCGATGTCGATCGATGTATCTACGGCGGTTACTCGATGCAGAAAGATCGAGAATCAAGATGGTCGCGCAATTGTTGAATCGCGCTGAAAATATACGCCAATATGTGAACGCCGCCGCAGCCGAAAAGAACGCGTTCTATGAGATACTTCTCTCTTCGTATCTCTTTTCCAAACAAGCTGACGCAACCGCCCGAATATTCCGCATCTCTCTCTCTCTCTCTCTCTCTCTCT
>NW_022639560.1:671143-678880 GCF_010583005.1 Odontomachus brunneus | reverse complement strand
TCTCTCTCTCTCTCTCTCTCTCTCTCTCTCTCTCTCTCTCTCTCTCTCTTTTTCTCTCTGATTGTCATCGCATTTCTAATTCCCGTTCAATAAATCTGTCGATCGCCCGATTCTATTGCTACTTGAGCGAGTCGATGTTTTTAACAAATGTAAGGGACACCGGTGCGACACGTCGCGACAAACACCGGCCGTATATATCGCGAGGAGAAACGAGAAGATTACTTACAAATGACGTCTTCACGATACATCCCGGCGATCGCACATCGCTATTCTCGACACTCCCGAGACTTATTAACGCGAGACGCACTTTCGACGGATAAAAGACGCGAGAAACGCGGACCGATGTGGATCGATGTGTGCCCATGGCTGCTGCTTGGCGCGAAAAGATCGAGTATTTCGCGCGATTCATTACCAACGCCTAGATTGAATAACCACGATGACAACCTCGTAGTGCGAAATGAACGCGATTGGTCTAGAGTGGTTAGTAACTCGAGCAAGTAGTTAAGGCGTCCGCCGTACAGGTCGCGTCGTTGTAGACGCGCGACCTCGTTCTAAATCACTGGCGCGTTCACATTCATGTACTTTTGGCACTTTCGTGATTGACAGCGCGCGCGTCTGTATCTTTTCATGCCGAGTAACTGCCATGGACACAACGCTCCGTATTCTATACGTTTTTCGCTTGTGTCCTGTGAGTCTTCTGCAGAAATAAGTATTAGAGTGCCGAAAACAACGACGTGCGGTCGTCAGGACATATCGTAAGTACATTATTATGGAGTAATCTCTTCCCTTCTCGACACATATAGCTAAGGTGACCAGACGTCCCGATTTTTCACCCTTTGTCCTGAATTTTTTCGAATGCTATTCGGGACACCGATTTGTCATCATTTTCAATAATTGTTAAATAATTTTTGGATCTTTTTATCCCCCTCCTCTCGCTTCACACATGTATGAAGTGTCTCGAATTCAGAGATGAGAAATCTGCCCAGATAGCACAGAAGTTTCAAAAAGCTTTCAGAAATGTTTCTGAAACATTGCATCTTTCTGAGATCTTTCTGAAATCTTTCTGAAAGCTTTTTAAAACTTCTGTGCTATCTGGGTGGTCACCTTATTTAATAGAAAATTATTAAACACACATATCAAATGTTCGGTGTAAACAAGGCCATTGATATAGCAGCAAGCACGATTTCCCATTAGTTTTTAACCTAGATTAATGTTCGCTTTATAACACAAACACAAAAGTTAATGTCTTTCGTACTTACACGATTATGCTATCCGATCCTTATTCCACAGCAGGGCGATTTCACAGTCATCGGAAGCGTGATAATTTTCCCTTTCCAATGGTCTTTGTTTCAAGTAGCTACGATGTCTACAAGTGGAATTATTGACGATTGTATCGATTCACGCGTTCTAGATCATTCGGCGCTAGGCCGCTCACACACGCACACACACTACGACACTTCGCGACCTGTTACTGCTTGCGCGGCACTGCGAGTGAAAGTATGCCGCGACCGAGCCGGCTCGCTACCCCCACTCCGCGACTCAGATAAGTATAATGGCCCGCCCATATACTCGCCGCGGCCACGAGTCATTCACCTCACGTTTGAGTGCGATCAAGGTTGCGTTCCGAAATTCACTGCCAGTACTGAAATTTTATAATATACGTAACATGAACTATAGATTTTTAGTACTAGCAGTGAATTTCGAAATGCAGCTCCATTATACAGGGTGTCTCACACTCTCCTTCGGGCATTTTGGGGTCTCCTTTTGGGGACGTAAAACAGGTTGAGGTGAACATAAAAGTCCTATACTGTTTTGCGATATTCGCAATAATTATTGAGATATAATAATCCAAATAATCACATAGATTTTTAATTATCAATTAAAGAAAATTATTGCATGATTTTGCGTGATAATTCACTCATCTTCTTTAATTAATAATTAAAAATCTATGTGATTATTTGCAAAATGAGGACTTTTTGTTAAATTTAACCTAAAGTATAAGTACACGACGGCAGTCGTCGCTACCGTAACTCATTTACCACATTCTGCATGATCATTTACAAGTTTTCTACAATTAATATCTCGATAATTATTGCGAATATCGCAAAACGGTATAGGACTTTTATATTCACCTCAACCTGTTCTACGTCCCCACAAAATGCCCGGAGAAGAGTATGAGAAACCCTGTATACATATTACAGATAGTTTGAAGTGTCATATAGACCGAGCTTTTCTTCGAACGCTTTAAGAGAATGCTGGAGTCGATGACGAATTCGAATAGTGTCAATATTGCAGAGACGATCGTTACTAAATAATCACGCTATACTTTTCGTATTTTTTGTATTTCTTGTACAGTACTTATATGAGTGTGTCTTGCTTTGTTTCACCATACTCAACAGAAAACTTAACCATATATGTGTAGAAATATTTCTGTAAACTTTTTCGGTATTTTTAAGCTTCCAAATGCAGATGCGAAAGTAGAGCAATGTTCTCCAAAAATTTTCTGTTTGGAGCATCCACACTTTCGGTATATACAAACTGCGGAATTTTGGATTAGACAAATATTACGCTAATTGACAGTTTGAGATTTTACATTAAAAATTTTGCATTCGTTTTTGTCACATCGAGCAATGCTTGTATTTATTTTTGTACGTACTTTCATTGCGTAAAAGCATTTCTAATTCTGTGTAACCAAGTACGACGTAAACTTTGCAGAAAAATGTTAGTGTTCTGTAAAATTTACGTCGTATTGGTTATACAGAATTAGAAATGCTTTTATGCAATGAAAATACATGCAAAAATAAATAGGAGCATTGCTCGATGTGTAACAAAAACGAACTAAAAATTTTTAATGTAAAATCTCAAGTTGTCAACGTAATATTTGCCTAATCCAAAATTCTGCAGCTTATATATACCAAAAATGTGGATGCTCCAAACAGAAAAATTTGGAAGAACATTGCTCTATCTTCGCATCTAGAAACTTAGAAATATCGAAAAAGTTTGCAGAAAGTTTCTACACATATATGGTTAGGTTTCCCGTTGAATATGGCAAAACAAAGCAACACATATTAATGTAAGTTCTGTATATACAAGAAATACGAAAAGGATAGCGTGATTATGTTAGTAATGATTGTCTCTGCATTATCGACATTGTTCGTCATCGACTCCAGCATCCCCTTAAAGCATTTGCAGTGTCCAATGGATCGCGCCCTTTGTGTCACAGCATGAAACATAAAGTAGAATCCACTTGATGCTGTAAACGTTTTAAAGCGTTGCGCAACAATCATAATCCCTCTTTACGCGCTCCAAAGCATTTTTCGTGGATTTCAAGCCTAGACCGTGTGTCAACACCGAGGCTTTAGACAGCTATAACACCCGAATGAATCGACGGGCAGCGACATGAAATAAAAACAATCTCTTTGACATGCGTTTCCGCACGCGTCTATGTCACCTCTTTTAATAACATGTACGTATTAGACAATCCTAACAATTTAGTTATATTGTTATTCTGCCAGATGTTATACGTGCTGAGAATAAATTTTAGAGCTGCGTGTCTCTCAAATGTATCTCTCGCGCGTCCTCAAGTCTTAACTAGTTTAAAAGATATCAGGTAATATCTTCTTCCTCTCTCCATGAGAAATTTTGCAATATCGCAAAATAGCTCGTCGCGATATGCCGTAAAACTACGTTTCCGTGGGGATACATTTTTTATGGAACTCATGTTCTTGTCGCGAGGTAACAACGGAGAAGAAAGCGGAAGCGAGAAGAAGAGAGGTAGGTGGGAGAAATGGGGGAAAGGGTAAAGAAAAGGCGTGCGTGCGATACGGGAGATAGATCTGAAAAGTTAAGTCGCCGGAAGGTAAATGGAGCACACGTGATAAACCGATATAAAGCGAAGTGCTGCTGCTGCAGGCTTCTCGAGAGGCTTCTCGAGAGTGCACTCGGCGCCGAAGGAATCAAGGGAAAAATTGCAATAAATCGTAAACGTGTGTCTTGCTGCCAACGGGCAAGTTCGGCGCGCACTCGTCTTTCTTCGTGCGGTGTGTTGTGCGGAAACTCGCCAAAGGAGAGACACCCGTCGTCGATTCGCCGCGATCCATTATTAATTAGAACAACGTAACTTCGTCCGAGACGCCGACGTCTCTTCTCTCGCGTAACCGAGCCAGAAAAGTAATTAAAGTTGTCGAACACGGAACCGTTCAGAATCCGTATCCCTCTCGTGATAGATTCTTGCGGAAAACAAAGCCTTGGAGAAGAGGGGAAGGGGTGGAGAGGGAAGAGGAGACCCGGCGCAGATCCGCCGGATCTTACTTTAATTCGGCCTTTACGACACGTGGACGAACTTGCAGCAACGTGACGTGAATGAAGATAAAGAGACACGGGATGTGTGTATACTGTTCACTTTTCCATTTACTTTCTATAGAGATTATGTACGCGTATACGTGCGGAAAAAAGAGGATTAGCCGCGGGAGCGGGCAATATGGTTGTAATGGCTAAAATGTGTTATTGAAATGGAAACTATGGAGCTAATATCGCTGTTAGATTAGTTACTTGTAGCTAATTTTAACTACTTGTAGCTAGATTTATTAGCTACTAGACGTTATGGCAAAAATATCCTCTGCTAGACAAGAAGTCCCCATTATTACTGTTTTGCTTTTCATTTGAATTGAATGTACTTTATATTTGTCAAAACCACGGAACTGTCACTTTGCAAATCCAAATCATTGGTTTTTAATCCTTTGAAGTACGGGACGTTGAAAATTTGAATTCTAATAAAATATTCATGTCACATATCTAGAATTACAACCTAAGAGATCATTTCTTTTGAAAACAAATTTTCCTATTTCCCTATTTTTATCTAAACCGCGCGCAAACTGAAGCTAATACTACAAGTAACATAAAAAATCAATAAAGTGCACAAGGAAAAAAATAATTTGCTGCAGCAGAAAACTAATTTGCTACATATGATAAAAACTACATATGACAGTTAAATATAATTCGCTATGTTAGCTACTTTTTCTTTGCTGCAGGAACTTATTTTCTTGCTATGATAACAAGAAAATCTGCTCATTCAGCAAGAAAAATGACTAACATAGCAAATTTGCTACAAATGAACAACTAAATATAATTTACTGCTATTTTTCTTGTTGCAGGAGCAAATTTTCTTGTTATTATAGCAAGGAAATTGGCTCCTGCAGCAAAGAAAAAGTGGCTGATACACTTAAATTACATTTAAGTGTTTATATGTAGCAGATCGTTTTTTTCCGTGCATTACTATGCACAGGCGGTGGTGTTTCGTCGCGAGATCACCTGAAGCTATGATTTGATTCTAATAGGTGATCTCATAGTAAAACGTGCTGCAAAGGGTTAACACAGGTCAATGATTATACACAGTGGTTTTTGACACAGATTAATAAACACAAAACTCGGTGTCTTTCGCACTTACGTGATTATACCGCTTGATCTTCATTTTACAGAAGGGCGATTGCGTCCATTAGAGAAGCACGGTAATTTCTCCTTTCCGCTGATTCTTGTTTCAAGTCGGTACGACGTCCGCAAATGGAGTTATTGACGACTATATCGAACCACATTTCCCATCAGCCAGCACTGTCGCTGCAGAGAGTACGATTAGGTTAGGTCACGATGCAATGCGTGAATGGAACGCGGTTATTATGTGCCCGGAACGTGTCTCCTTGCGTTATACGCGATGTCACGTAGCGATCTACCCTCTCCGCGGTTTTGATAAGCTCACGATGCGTTCCCCTTAACGCTTGCGTCGATCATGGCGTTATCCTATCTGTAGATCTATCTTTTTTAACTGAACTGTCTGAACTTGTACTGTCTGTCTTTTTTGTACTGTCTGTATTTCTTACTGAATGTTGAAGGATAAAATGACACCGCGATTGACACGAGCATCGAATGGAATGCATCCCTAGTCAGTACGGGTTATAAGCATAATAGAAACAGAGTATAAGGTGCGAAAGCTAAGATCACGTAAAAAGAGACGAAAACTGTGCCTCAGTCTTCCTCTTTTGTGTGTGTGTCGCAATTTCTCTTGTTGATTCAGAAAGAAATACGACTCTCGCCCAGAGAGTCGCTCGTATTCTTGACGTGTATTCGAGCGCTAAATATGTCCTTTTCATTCAAAATTTCATTTCTCTTATATAAACGTGCCGATGGTTTAGCTGGAGAATCAGAAAGTCTTTCTTGGCACTTGGATATGCGTCAAAAATACGATCGAACCTAGTGACGCGATTTCGAACTCGAGAGATGGATTCTCACCTTCAATCTCTCCTTCTATCTAATCTTTTCTGTTTCTGCCTACCTGATTTTCGCTGCCAAAGCTTTAGGCACGCTCGATCTACTCTTATCACGTCGTCATCTGGACACTGTGCAGTGCGCCGGCACGAGAGCCACCACCGCGAAGTCACACAAGCGCGAAAACCGAACTCAAACTTGATGCTGATACTGCGACTTCAAACAGTTACTCGCCAAAGAGTGAACGTAGCGATATGAAACAAAAAGTGATTTCTTTGATATTCATCTGTATCGCTTTTTCATTGCCTATTTAAGAAATTCGAGCGTCGTGATCAATTAGAGCACTAGGGAGAACAGTGTTGGTTCTTTAAGCGTCTCTCTGGCGACTGGCGTCACGCAATGACAACTAGCTCCGCTAGATGTCGCTACGTACGCACAAGGTATCGCCTCTGAAAATAGCGTCGGAATATGCAGCACGCAGTACTACTGTCACCCCATGGATGTAGTACATGGATCCCGCATACGGCCAGAAAAGTGAAGCGAATATGTACAGCCCCTCTCTGTTCTCTGTCTCTTTCTGCACAAAGTGTGCGATAAAATTTAAATAAGACTTTTACTTGCCAGTCTAGTCGGGGTGCTGTTGCATTCTACAATATTATGGAAATGAGAAATGGATGCACGCGCAACAAAAAAGGAAGACAAAATAGGAAGAAAACTATATAATCCCTCTATTCTATAGTTCTCTTTCTAGATGTTGGCTTCACTCTATTAGACGACAGAACATAGGGCATTCGGAGTTCATGCATCTACGTCCATGTGTCACCCCACCAGTGGCGTAGCTAGGAAGGGAGGGGAGGCTAAAGGGGCTGCAGTTCCCTTCCGAAATAAATTTTCTGGGTTACGCTAAGTGTGAGAAAAATTTTTTCGAATGACCTTTTTTTGCTCGTCAAAAATAAAAAATACAGCCCCCCTTGAAACTTTTTTCTGGCTACGCCACTGCACCCCACATAAAGTCATGCGTGCGCCGCAATAACGCCAGCCGATCGAGAACGCAAAATGTCAATAATTCCACTTGCAGACATCATAGCGACTTGGAACAAAAAAAGTTGGAAAGGAAAAATTACTGCGGTGGAAATTGTTCCTTTATGGAATAAGAAGCAAACAGCGTGATCACGTAAGCACAAAAGATATCGATTTTTATATTTGTGTTATAATGAACATTAATCTAGTGTCAAGAATCAGTGGGAAATGTTGGTTTGGATTTGCAATGCAAAGCATCAGTTTTATGTTTTCGACGAGTATAAATTAAAAGATAATTAAAAGTATAATTTAAAAGAAAAGCAAAATCCTAATAATGGAAACTTTACTCTGATTCAGATATACAGTGTCTGGATTTAAAATGTTCGAGCGCTCTCTCTCTCTCTCTCTCTCTCTCTCTCTCTCTCTCTCTCTCTCTCTCTCTCTCTCTCTCTCTCTCTC
>NW_022639560.1:664566-671002 GCF_010583005.1 Odontomachus brunneus | reverse complement strand
CTCTCTCTCTCTCTCTCTCTCTCTCTCTCTCTCTCTCTCTCTCTCTCTCTCTTACAAGTAGAACTTGTTAAATTGAATAGAACAATTCTCTACCGGTTTGCAAATAATCACGATAATTTCTGAGATTTATTAATTAATTCAAGAAAATTAGCCAGTCAATGCGCCCGATGCGATAGAATGAGTTCTGTATGGTATAAAGTATGGTACAATTGATTACTTAAAGATTGCAACACTCTTCAATGAGTTTCGCAACACATCCTTATCTAAGAAAGGAGAGTTTATTTTTTCAATAATTTTCAGAATACAATTTTCCTATTGGACACGAAATACGTGCAGAACCGTTCAGAGGATTTTACTAAGAGACTATTTTACAAAAAGAGGATCTTTGAATTCAGTTGAACTAGTTCTATCTGACACACGTGCCTCTTCTGGAATATCTAGATCCAGATACTCTGTAGATGAAGAACTCCACAGCAAGATTCATCGCTGCGTTGTCGTTTTCGTTATGAACATTTAAGTTCTCTCTCTCTTACGGCGCAGGCAAAGGGTCTGAAATTGTGCAATCACAGCGCAGGAAGTGCAATCTCGTCGCCGAGGCTTCGAGATCTCGTTGCTAGCGCGCGATAAAACACATTTTATTTTCCAACGTTGATCACGAGGTGAACGAGGAGGTCCACTGCTTATCGCGCGACTTCTATGGGCGAGATCTAAATTACCGCCACGGTTTTTCGGGTCGATCGTGTATATTCTCGAAAATGTTCTCTAAAAGAATGGACGCGAAACGGGCAAGTCGAACGGTGTCGACGGGCGGCGAAAAAGACGCTTTAATTGAAAATTTCACCGACACCCGTCGGCAAAAATCGTTCCATTTCCACTTGCATCCGCTCCGATCTATTTTGCCAATCCCTTTATTCATTTGGAGCGTGTACCTTGCTTTACAATGGCGCACTCGAGGTATTCCATCAGAGCAGGTCTCTTTCATGACCTTCGACAGACAATATGCACGACAATATCGCGCCTTTGAGAGAAACTTTCGAGACAATTTTTTTTCTTCCTCCGCGGAAAACATAGTTGCACGAGATTCGATTCTGAAGTGCCGTCACGGACAACTGCTGCAGCGCGGCAATCAAGTTTAAAATTTATATAGACAAAGCGGAAAAATAAAAACAAAGCAAACTCGGGGCAAAGAGAACAAAGCAAGATAACGTAATAAAATATCAAAGTAAATTACGCCCAACACGCAACCGGACCGAAAGAACCCTAACTGCGCCACTTTTCCGACCGCCGACGTCTCACAGTGGAATCGAATGATTTTATGTGGAAAAAAGCTATAAACTGCTCGTGAAACTCAAAGTAGGTCAAAATGAAAAAATATGACCTAAATAATTTTTGTACTTCTACATTTGTACTAAATTGGGAAGAAATCGGAGTGTAACTTTTGGGTAGGTTTACTTGTAAGACAATAGAATGTTCAGAATTAGACACGTCTCCGGGAATTAATATTTTTATTTTAATTGACCATAATTGTGCAAGAGGGATCCAACTCACAAAATTATAATTTTCGAGTTTTTGTTGCCAATGGGTGGTCTATATGAAACCTACATGAAACAAAAAAGGTCAAATCTTATTGGCGCGTAATTAATTAAAAAGCAGTTTTTACTTTCTATTAATTGCGCGATTTTTTACGTCTTTTTTACTAATTTTCTTTTAAGGATTGAGCTTGTTTCAGTAAGTACTCTTAAAGAGCAGAAAATTGAGCATGCTTGAACGTCTTGAATAATCGCGAAGAACGCGATCTCAAGTGCTATCTATATCTTTTAAACCTTGCATCACATTTTCATCTCCATTTTTCTCAAGATACACTTCTCATTAAGGTTGGATCATTCTTGCATAACTATGGTCGATTCAGTCGTCGCCTCGAAGAGATCCCGATGGAGTAAGCGCGTTTATTCTCGCTGCATGCGCGACGGTGCGCGCTCGAGATACACCGTGCAGCGGAGATAATGAAGTTCACGGTGCGGCGAATCTAGATTGAGAGGATACCTCGGATCGCGGGCTTTAAAGCGCTATCTGCGGCCCGCGTAAATCCATCGAATCCCTTTATTTCAGCCCTGCGGAAGTGCGACAGGACGAGAGACGAGTAGAGCGCGGTAGACAGACGCGCGATCGGCGGGGAGAAATTTTGCAGTAGGTACCATTACGGCCGCCTGTAATTGGCGAGTCTACGCCACTTTTAATTGCGGCCACACGTCCCGTTTCAACAAGAGTGCCCCTTGACCCCTCGTCCATGCCTCGTAATCACCTTTCATTAACCCATCGTGCGCCCCGGTCCTACAATGCATCTCGAAAGTGGCTTCTGATTAATTGCTTCGCGAGCCGAACGGACATATAAAACTGATTATTCTCTCGCAATCGTGCGCGTTCTGGCTGTAATTAAGCAATCTGACGGATTTCGCTGCATCTTATTGAGGAAAATGAAAGAGCTCCACGATGTGGAATCGCGAACAAGCGGAGAGGAGTCGGCTGAATCGCGTGACTGTGTCGACTTTTGGATGTTACATACTCTATAAATCTCGACGATGCCGCCATTCTATTTATTACTTTCTCGGAAACTATTAATTTCTCGAAGTGAAACTTTATTAGAAAAGCAGATCGACCGCCTAGTGAATTCGAGTGATTTTTCACTCACATAGAATGAATTTTACATTCTAAATCGTCCAGTGAGTATTTTCACTCGGAATTGAAGAGTGAATCTGATATACTCCACTGTCACAGGAATATATTCCACTCTAATCGATTTGACATTTGCTCATTTGCGGTCAAATTCCACTCTAAAAATCTGACGGATTCCATCATCACAGAAGTCTATCCATTCTAATCGATTGAAGTATTCGCTCATATGGAGTCTGAATTGACTCTAAGCTTAAGCGAAATATTCACTCTTGCGATTTCGAGTTTACTTGCAGTATTTTCCATGTGTTCTTTTATATTGTATTGTTTCAGAAGACTCTGACTATTTCCATCCGATTTTCATTCGATTTCAAAAAATTTTGAATGAGGAATTTTTTACAAGAAAATATATTTCCTTTTTTTCGACGAAAAACAGTTGTAATAATGCGCGAATATTTCCTAACGCGGTGCGTTCCTGTCGAAAATTTCGCATTGGGGCGGCACCAAGACACTCACTACGATGTGGAGTGCAGAGTTAACGGGAGCGCGCTATGCAAACTTGCGAACACAGAAGCATTTCGTTGCCAAAAGTTTAGAGAGGGCTGTCCAGACAGATTAGTGCAGAGCGTCCCGCGACTTCGCTCCGGCCAACCGGTGTTTGCTAAATATCAACACGCAGATGGAACGCAACACGGCGAATAAACCGGAAAGTAATGTAAGCACCGCGATTGTTGCCAAAGGCCAATAACGAAAATCGCGTATTCGTTTCAGATGTTCCAGAGCAAATATACGATACGGTGTATTTGCCCTACGCGGTCCTTGTCGTTTCAGCTTCGACATTAATCGGAAACTAAAACACCCCCGCACCCCTCACGAAATATCGCGTATGCACAATTCCATCATGCTGTTGGCGCCGCTAATTTGCATCGCAATGGCTTAGAATTAAAATTTATACGAAATTGTATCGCGAGGTATTACTCGCGAGCGAGAGAAATACGAAATGGCGGACGTACATTCGCATGACCGTGACTGTATGCGCGCGCGGAACTTACTTAAAATGCTTTTCATGCAAGAGCGACTTTACTCGCTCGCAGTATATGTAACGGTGGACGTTATGAAAGTTGTGACAAGCAAACCGTGTGACACGCAATTCCGCTTTTCCCTCGACGATGGCCATCGAACGTTTCGGGGAAAGCACGAGGTAGCCCCGGGTTGACGTTACACACAACTGTATTCTCCGAACGCTACTCAATCAAACTTCTCTTAGCAAAAAAAAAAGAGAAAAAAGGGAGAAAAAGGAAATGCCGATTGGACGCTGCCTCCATTTCCACAAGTTTCTCATTTTCATCATTAAACGTACCGCTGCCTGTGCAAGACCCGAATTAAAATCTCGTTAAAGTGA
Source organism: Odontomachus brunneus (assembly GCF_010583005.1). Classification (NCBI taxonomy): domain Eukaryota; kingdom Metazoa; phylum Arthropoda; class Insecta; order Hymenoptera; family Formicidae; genus Odontomachus; species Odontomachus brunneus. Next base: position 666,930 of record NW_022639560.1, on the reverse strand, counting down.
AGTCAAAATGGAATTTTCGAGGAGAAAAAGTCCTCTGCTTGAATGAGATAATAAAAACTAGCTGTCACGTCTTTGCAATAATTTCACCATCAATTAATATCGTTCAAGTCAGAATTAGAGTACCGCTAACGGGAAACTGAAATATCCGTGAGAATTTACACAGCGCGAATATAAGTGACAACAATCTCGTCTTATTTTCACCGTCTATGCGCGAGACGGCTTCCGTTCTGCGGCGCTTGCGATGCGAAGCAACTCGTCGACGTGTCGACGACATTTTCGCGGAGGCGAACGACAGTCGGGCAACGTCCGCCCTCGAAGAATACTCCAATTTGCGACACCGCGATTCAAACGGACATCCCGTATTTTTTCCACCCACGCGCCGCGACTGCGTTTTAACGAGGTCCATTGTAAATCGGCTGAATGAAGTCAAGAGCTCTCGGGGGTAACAGCCCCGATCATCGGCCGTGCTCTGCTCGCGAATCGGAGAACGACGGCGACGTGAGAATGTGTGAGAACGTCGGCCGGCTATGTGTATGTCGTCTGTCGAATGAAATATCGCGGTGAAAGATCGCGACTCCATTAGCAAAGGACTCTCCGCGAGCCGGGAAAAAGAAACCGTATCTCACGGAGAATTACGACTGTCGTCTCACGACTGTCAAGGGCTTGCGGGAAACAAAATGTGACTAAAGGTTCCGGCCGTAATCTCGCAGACGTCGCTCCACCCTGCTTCCCGCCTGCCCGTCTCGTTTTGCCCTTTCCGTGTGCCCGCGTTACCTCCGCGTCGATCTGCTGCAATCTACAAATCCACCGCGATCGCGTCGATGTGTGTCGATGAAGGTAGGGCGACATACATCGCGTAGGAGAGGTAGGCGTAACAGCTGCGAGACGTCCTGTCCAGAACGCCGAGATAGACGGCATTGCGCCGTCTATCCATAACTCACCCCCGTGGACGCGAGGAAGTTCTTTCGTAAGAGAACTTTGCACTTTCGCGGAAGTTTAACCTCGCGGAGATTAGAGCGTCAAGATCAATGGATTCGTGTCAGCATAGATTTGTGGACTTATGAATCCGAGATCTTGCGGACCCCGAGACTCCTGGAGGTCGACGCGAACAGTGAGGTCGACGTCGGCTCGGACAACACGGAACAGGCGTGGCAGATAATCTAATTCGTGCGCTAAAACGCCCGGCAAGAAAGACGCCGATGCAATTCGCAGTTATTGTACATATACGCACGTAAGTCGGTGTGCAGGATATTCCGCATCTTGCGATCGGCCACGAGTAGGGTGTTTTCGTGTGAAATATCGAGTAACAAATCGAATATGAAACTATCAATTATTCGATAATATCTTGCTTCTTCATTTTCGTCAGATAAAAGTTTATTTTAAATATTATCTGATGTAAAGATGAAATAATGATTTCTCTCAAGAAACATCTTTCTCCGAGATAATATATATATATATATATATATATATATATATATATATATATATATATATTAATATATACAGTATATATATAATACTTTTTTATTTATCTATAATTTCTAAGTTTTTTTTCTCAGAAACTACATGAATGACAAGATATTTTACAATACTTAAACTTGAACGCAACGCAGGTATGTAAGTAAAAATAAACGCCTCTCGAGAAGCACTTATCATTAATTATAGTAATAAAGTAGGAAAGCTTTTTTCCGTGATTAACGGAAGATTTATGGGCAAAGATATGAATTACATTCACGCGAAGTAAAGGAGACATGACAAAAGGGAGCTCGAAGCAAAAATTCGAATGCTTGATACGCGCGTTAAGTCTTCATAAATTATCTTTTTATATGCAGATCATGTAGAAGCTTTAAATTTTAAGATGACTGCGAGGTGTGTGTCGGCAATACCGAGTGGAATTTCCATCCTTAAAAATTCTAAAGCCGATGTAATAAGATCCGGATCCGGCTGCTGTCCCGTTAAAACTCGAATCTCGTTTTGTCACCGGCGGCGGAGAATTTTCATAATTCTCAACGACTTTTCAGCATCCTATGTACATAATTTCGCAAGTCTCTCGAGCGAATAATCCGTAATTGTCTTGCAGGAGTGCCAGCCGGAATTTTTGCACGATCTCGTCCTAAAGATGAAGGCCTACATTTTCACCCCCGGTGATTCGATATGTCGGAAGGGCGAGGTCGCCCGTGAGATGTTCATAATAGCCGACGGTATTCTGGAGGTGATCAGCGAAACTGGCAGAGTTCTTACGACAATGAAGGCCGGAGACTTTTTCGGCGAGATTGGTATACTCAATCTGGACGGATTGAATAAGTGAGTAAAATTTGAGCTTTCTCTCTCTCTCTCTCTCTCTCTCTCTCTCTCTCTCTCTCT
>NW_022639560.1:644990-662629 GCF_010583005.1 Odontomachus brunneus | reverse complement strand
TCTCTCTCTCTCTCTCTCTCTCTCTCTCTCTCTCTCTCTCTCTCTCTCTCTCTCTCTCTTGCTTTTTCTTTCCTTAAATATTCTTACAACGTAACCCGTAATCGATCCACTCTTTACGCTAGAACGTATCGAGCAGCATGTTGAGTATTGTGAAATAGTCGTCTAGCAACAAAAGAAAGAAAGAAAGAAACACGTTCGTTTCTGCCTACATAATTCGCGAATTGAAAAAAATCACGCACACTTGCGCGATACTTGTCGACATATCCGTACACAGATTGATCAAAACGCGATTAAACGATGTTAGCAGATAATACACCACGAGCTAACTGGTTTTATCGATCCGCCTTTGTCTCGCTCAGAGTACGTGTCTCGCACATTAAAGGCAAGACGTCGGTGATCGTTCAAAGTCCAAAGGAGCTTGCCCTGGTCCTCTTATTTGCATTAATGAAATTTTCCACTCAAATCGGCCTCTTTTTACATGAGGTTTTTCGCGTCGCGAAGCGACGATATGCAACGTCAGTCACAGGCGTTAGCATGTTCCTCGACGTCGGTCCTGTGTTTTATGGTCGATCGTAGATGCTACTACGTGATAGCTCACACATAGTGGCGAATATCTTGAAAAAAAAACAAAAAAGCAGAAAAATAACTTTCAGACGCACAGCTGACGTTCGCTCGGTGGGTTACTCCGAGCTGTTCAGTCTCTCTCGGGAAGACGTGCTGGCCGCGATGAAGGACTACCCAGAGGCGCAGGAGATCCTGCAGAACCTCGGCCGGAAGCGGCTGATGGAAGCGCAGAGGGTGGCGCGGGCGTCACGTCGGCCGACGTCTCCTGGCCACGACTCCTCCGACAACAGCACCGGCAAGCGGATCGTCGACAAGCTGAAGAGCGACGTGAAGGGCCTGAAGAACGTGCTGAGGAAGAGCCGGCGCAACACCAGACCCGAGGAGAGCCTGGAACTTCAACCGTTGGCGCCGAAAATGCCGGCGCTGAAGAGGCAGCAGAAGATCGACGACGGCCAAGATCTGTGCCTACCGAACAGCCAAGAGCCACCGGTGTCGCCGTTGGGCGCCGGCCTGCCCTTGCTGTCCAGGCTCAGGCTGCTGAAGGAGAAGGAGGAAAGAGAGGAGCGACGCAACCTGATGGACACGTTGAGCCATGCGGCAGAGCCACACCCGCCGCCACCCACGGAGGCCTTGAACCCCACAAACCCGAATCTACCGTTCCTACAGAGGATACTCCTGCTGAAGGCGAAGAATGAGCAAGAGGCCCAAGTGGAGAAGGAGGTGCCCACTAAGGAACCCTTGCTGCCTAAGAACACCATCCCCGAGGAGACCTCGCAGATGGAAGAGGAGCAGTCCTCGTCGGGTAGTCAGGCCATCGCGACCATCACCTCGGAGGTTGAGACGCGAGCGCCCGTGGTGAACGCCAAGAAGCCTTGGGCCATGCTGAAGAATGCGTCGTTGACCAAGGACAACTCACCGCAGAAGAGCCCGCCGACCAAGAAGCTGCAGCAGACCAAGATGTACGCCTCCGTGGACGACCTGTCGCCGGAGTACTGCGGCCTGCCGTTCGTCAAGAAGCTCAAGATCCTCAACGAGAGGCAGAAGTTGGCCGAGCTGGAGAAGGCGGTGAGGAGCTCGTCCCTCGACTGCGGCGAGAACGCTGAGCCGGAGTTCGACGGCAACCTCACAAGGAGCCATTCGGAAGCCTGCGCCATCGAGTATGCCAGGAAACTGGCCAAGCTCAATCAAGTAAGCGGATCACGCGCACACTCGTGAATATCCTTCTATTACGCGACGATATAGCATCGTCACAGATCGGAATCAAATATTATTCGAGATTATCTGCGAAGTTCTCGTAGCGGTAACATCACAGTTGGGAAAGTTACTTTGAGAAAATAACTCGATATTGTGTTACTCGTCACTCATTAAAAAAGGATTGACAATCAATAAGAAATTTTTTGTCTACTAAGAGCCACGCAGCTTGACGGTTGGGATTAATTAATTATTTATTTATTAATAACGTTAGAAAAGATAATGTCGACGAAGTATTGCACGTGCCGAGACATTTCCTCAGTCTTAACGTGCGTGGAGCCTTTTTGCTTCTTTCTGCGTGATTCCTGTTGGTCAAAAAGCTTTTTATTTATTGTATGTATGTCACAAAATATAACATAAATTCTAAAAAAGTAACTCGTTATTTACTCCAGAAATAACAAATCGTTGCAATTTCTGTTAATTTCGTATCGAGGTTCAAAGATCTTTCTTCAGAAGAAATTTACTTCTGTTCACTTCACATATTTTAAATGTGGAAAGTAACGCTAAAAGTAACAATTACATTTGTTATCCTAAATATATAATTGTGTTATCTTCAAATGTCTTTACTATTATTAGTGCAAAAAACAAATTATCAAGTCATTGCTGAAACGGATAACTTATAATGGCGTGATACGTTACTTCCTAGTCCTAAATAATTTGCACTAATATAGAGACAATGAATTACACAGTGTCAAGCAACAGACCTCAATCCCACTACATTTACCCATTAATCATGCGCGCGTCAGCAACGGAAGCGCCTAGCTCGGTCGTAACGGAACAGCTGAGGAGCTTAAAAGCGCTTAACAGTAGATCAAGGTCTCATTAGCAGCTCACGTATTTATACTCGCGAGATCTCCAAGGAGAAGACGCGCAAAGTTCGTGCGTAACGACCGCTCAATTGCCCGGGGCATTCACGCAGGATCGGCAAGCAACCGCGACGGTGTCGTCGGTGGAGCAGCTGTCGCCGGAGAACGAGACGCTGGAGAGGCGGAACCTAAAGAGCATCCTGAAGAAGCTGTCGGCCAGCAGCAGAACTGGCAGCTCCGAGACTTCGGCTACCAGCACGCCGGATCGCGAGGCTGCCACTGCCGAGCTGAAGAGGCTTATGAGAGCGCCGACGATCGAGGGCTACGCCGCGCGGCACTCCAAGCTGTCCAAGAGCGTAACCTTCAACAAGTACACGCTGCAGAGCCCGCCGTCCGAGCAAGTCATCCCGCAACCCAACTACCCGCTGTCCGAGCTCCAGGATCAGCCGCCACTGCCGCCGCCCAATAAACTCAGTTTCCGTCCTGTGGGCAGTGTCGGCGTCCTGCAAATGGTGTCACGGCCGAGGGAGGAGGAGTGCCTGGGCGATCTGCTCTCTGGAATCAGCGAGGTCATTAAGGCGGGCCTGGTGAGTGCCATGCGACGCGACTGCACGCGCCCCGCAGATACCCACCCCATCATCCCCCTCGGTCATCCCTTTGTCTCCGTTTTCAATGGACCAGCTTTGTGACCGTTTGCGCGCACGCTGTCACTGCGCGCTCTCGTCCAAGGAGTGCTTTATTATGCACTACTGGACCACTCGCCCTCGTCGAAGGGTGAGAGAGGCACGACGAGCGCGACTACAGTCCGACAGCGTCCGCGAAATATTTATTTCGACGGTGCAAGAAATTATTGCATCATCAAGGGGGGAAAGCAGCACGCAGTGTGTATAAGTGTCATAAGTGTCTAGCCATTTCTTAGACTTTATACAGAGTATTCGGTAACTCACAAAGGTGTACAGGTAGATACGAACAACCACATAAAATTTTGAGTTATTAGTCAAAGTACAGTTATATGTAATAATGCATCAATTTTCTTTAATTAATAACTAAACATCTACATAATTATTTGAAAAATGGTACAAGACATTTTTGTTCACTTTGGCCTAATATACAAACATGCAACGGTAAACGTTGCCATCACAGCTCATCTACCATATGGCGCATGATCATTCACGAATCTTCTTAATTTAATGATCTAAATTTTTACGTGGTTGTTCGTAAAATTGTAAAGAAATTTTTTGTTCAGTTTGATCTAATCTGTCTGTACACTGCGGCTTCTCCGTGAATTATCGGACCTTTTATATGCACATAGTTGAAAATTCTGATTACAAGCAATCCTATTGTACGCGGGATGTATGATTTGTTAAACTTATAGTACTGATTTCAGGATTGCCACGTCCTTCGTGGATTTATTTCTGACGTTTCAGAAACGTCTTCGAAATCATCAGTTTACTTCTTCAGGGAGAAGAAAGATTTCAGTCTCTTTTTTCTCTGAAAAAGTGAACTTCTAAATCGAGAATATATGATTTCCAATCTCGTACTTGTATGTGTAAGTATCCATTTTGATATTTTAAATTTTCGTGATAAAATATTTGATCTGGCTTCCGAGTTGAGGTCTTATCCTTCATAAATTTCTTTCCAATGTTTCGTGAACATTCATCAGGAGTTACTTCTTCAAAGAGGAAAACGACTTGAAACTTTAGTCTGCCCCTCTCTCTGAAGAAGTGAACTTCCTGAAGAAATTAACCCTGAAGAACGCTTACGAAACTTTGGGAACAAATCTTTGAAGGACACAAGCTCGAAAGCCAAATGAAGTGTTTTATCACATTACGAAAGTCTAAAATATCAGAATAAATACTCACGCACATAAGCATAAGGTCGACAATTATATATCCTCGATTGAAGGAATGACCAGACGTTTCTGATTCTTTGTGCGCGAATAAATATACGACACTGCGACTTGCGACTGTCGTACTTTTGGTGAAGAGTGATATGCGATAAACGTCGAATACTACGACGTAATATCAATCACACTAATTTCTCACGAAGTCAATATGTAACAACGGCTGTAATAAGGTGTCAAATTTGAAGCTCATTATTAATCGATAAAGCGGAAGAGAGAGGGAGGAGACCATTACTCATCTCGCGATTTAGGACCGGGGCGAATTAAAATCCGTCAACGCTCGTACACGTACCCCGAAACTCGTGACGCGGGTACACATCACACGCCAGGTGTACGCCCGTCAAGGCTATCAATTATCCCGACCATAACCCCGCCGTAGGATTCTCATTACCAAACGACGCACAGGCGTACGCGACTGTACCCGATTAATCACGCCTTGACATTGCAGGAGAATATGCAGATTAAGTTCGAGCGACAGTTCACGTCTCTGGAGCTGGAGGTTCGCAAGCGCGACGAGATAATATCGCAACTGCAGTCGCGGATCCAGGAGCTGGAGCGGCGGGAGTCGCGCGACGGCGACGACTCCGGCGGCGACAGCACCGAGCACGACGCCTCGCTGGAGGAGGACCTGGACGACGATCGCGAGGACCATCCGTTCATGCGGGACAGCTCGGTGGACACCGTCCTGACCACACGATCGCACGACCGCCGTTCGTCCTCGTCGCTGGGCTCGAGCTCGCGTAGCAGAAGGTCCTGGGAGGAGCACTCGGAGAGAGAGACCTTGGAGCTTCAGGAGCTGCCGAACTCGATAGTGCCGCAGCGACTGTCGTCGCGGGAGGACGTGGCGATCGACCTGGAGTCGAACAGCGACAGCAGGTCGGACGAGGAGTTCGACGTTCGCCGACGTCGCAAGGGCGACAGCGACGAGGGCGACGAGGAAGACGAGGAGGAGGAGGAGGAGGAGGAGGAGGAAGAGGAGGAGGAGAACGAAGACGACGATGACGACGTGGACGACGACAAGATCGTGCGGCAAGACGGCTACAACAATTGGGAAGTCGCCCTGTTGGCGAAGCAGCTCGAGGCGAGGAGAAGGAGCAGCGACAACGCCGGTAGCCCGGGTTCCTAGCGCATTAACGAGATTCTAGAAATACTGTGTTACCTCACGAACACGATACGCTCCGACGGTTGGTGCAACCCGCTGGCTGGGCACGGTAGTGCAGCTTTTTGCGAACACGATCATCGCCCGTCATCGTATTCGCAGTTAGACTTCGATAGTATGACTAGCCGTAGCGAGACTATGATGTAGTCTGGTCGCAGGGTATGCCAGGTAGCGAGCGGACGCGCGGCCGTTGATATCGGATACTCCTTTTCGGTATCTCAACGTTAAAAACGGAATTTCGCGAGTTTTTACAGTATAACGCGTTACAGAGAGAATCTTTCACTATACTACTACTATTACTGCTACTTCGACTTCTATTATTATTACTACTACTACTGTTATTACTAATACTATTACTACTACTACTACTACTTACTGATACTACTACCGTCGCGCATTGTTGTTTTCCGTCGAGTGTCATTTCGTTTAAATATACGTTTCTCTTCTTCTGTTGCTCCTTTTTCTGTAACTCGTTTTCGTATCCCGTAGCAACGTTGCCGCAGAGACATTACGGAGAGATGTGTACTTTTGTATATTTTGTACATTTTCGATCACTCTCCTCCGCCCCTGTTTATCTTTATTCACACGTTCACTCGTTTGTTTTGTATTATTCATAGGTATTCTGATACCGTGATGGTGACCAGCTCGAATCGCAACTTCGTTTCTTGCAAATACACATTTGTTGAATTGTAAATAATTCACAGGTGCCTGAGGAAATATTATACTTGAAGTATGCAGAATTTATATATAAACATCCTAATTGAACGTACAAGATACCTCAGAATAGACGCGTACCAACAGCAAGGTTGCAATCTAGAGGGAGTTCCTTAATTACCAATTGAAAACTTTCTGGGACGGAAATTGAAACCTGAGCTACAATGTCAACGATAATATCCAAACACCATTGCATTCTATGCTGTCGACTTACCGGAAGTACCTCGACCGTTTTGTTGGCAACGTGTGTGTACAAGATATCTTCTCTCAAATGTAAAATCAAGACTAAATTTCTTCGAGAATACAATCATGCTACTGGTATACATACATATATATATATATATATATATATATATATATATACATATACAGGGTGTCCCAGAACAATTTTCGAAGCTCTCGTGGAGACAGGACGGATTGAGATGAACAAAAAAGTGCCATACCGTTTTGTGATAATTATCGAGGTATTAATGAAATAAAATGTTAATTAATTAAGGAATATTGCGAATATCGCAAAATAATATAGGACTATTATGTTCACCTTAATTCTTTCTATGATTTCACAAGAGCTTTGAAAGTTTTTCTGGGACATTTTGTATATATACATATATATATCTTATATTCGTTCCAGTATTATTTTAATTAATGTCAAATTCTTTGCGATTTTTTTTACACCGATTGCTACACGCCCGCTGCTGTTATATGAACACACAGTCTAGTTCTCAATTGCGTAAATAAAACAAGAAAGAATATATTCGGAAAAGATGAGAATACATTCGATAATTTCGCTCGATGGCTAATTTGTATTAATTTCGAACACGTCTAGAAACTCCTGGCGTTAAAGTCGCGTTGAATTGTGAGAAGCGATACATGACAAAATTTTGCAGTGTATACAGAGATAAATTAATATTTCTCGCGCGCCATCACTTGCATTCGGAGAAACTTCTGCTTCTGAGATGTATCGAGAAAATGTCCCTCTTCTATTTTGCCTCCCTTAAATTAATTAACTTCGCCGCTAGGATGTTAATTCAATGTGATTTTAACTTCTCTTTAATTGTAAGCTTATTTTGGATTTTAATTCGGTCTCATTAGAAATAGAAGAGACAAATGTAGGCTAAATTGTATTTATAGCAATGAGGAACAATCAAAATGTGAAAGTGCTTCGATACGTTTCAATAATTTATTCTGTCGGGTACGAGTGAGATATGCGAGAAAACTAATTTGACTCGATATATAATGCAAGGAACAAATTCGTACAACTTCTTGTTACTTTGCGTCGTAAGAAAGTACAATGGCGAATCAGGAGCCTTAATTTGCTCTTCGAGTGTCCCCCTCCCCTCACTACCCGAATATTCATTGAATCATATTCTTAAAAAGCTGCACCACGAATGAACGGAGATATTAGTCGGTTGTATGAAGCGTGGACGAATAAATAATTTTAGAAAAGAAGCAAAGAGAGAAAGAGAGAGATAAACAGAGAGATAAATATATAAATTTGAAGCGACAAAACTTAATGAGAATATATTACGTATACTGACCAGACCAAGCTCAATATTTCTAGAGTCTTTACAAGATACGTCTATTAAGCGACAAATGACTATTAAGGTAAGGAAAGAGAGAACTATTAAGATCTTGTACATATTATATAGCCTATAATTTATTTATCTATGAGTGAAAGAGGAAGAGCGAGTGTAAGAGCGTATAAGATTACGGTGAAAAAGAAGTAGGAGATACGAGTATAAAAGTTAGCGCAAGAATGAAATTCACTGAATTACAAGAAAGAGCATTTTAGACGCTGATATGTACCTACTATGCGGACGAAAGGAATATACAATAAAGCAAATGTTTTCAAACGTTGCGACTCTTCTATCATCCTTTGCCAAGTATTCTCACATCATAATCTTAATTGCTACTTTATAATTAGTTTACCAAAATTCTTATGATATATGCAAAACGTGTATATAGCGCACAGCATCTAAAAAATATATATATCTTTATTTAAAATCTATAAAAATATATATACGAGAAAACATTCTTTAGATCTAAATTGAATAAAAATTCCAATTGTGAGCTTAGTACCAAATGTTTAATTTAGTTTTGACTAATAATTTAATTTAATTTATTCAATTATAACTAAATGTTTAGTTTCTTTTCCGATTTATGTAAGCAGACTCTAATCGACGATAATCGATATATAATTATCAAGTTATCGACGAAGTATAGTCATCGACTTTCGATCTTAAGTGAAGTTTTATCATTATCACTCTAGAGGGAGTAACATACATAGAGGGATATTTGTAGAACATTGACTTTACCATCAATACCAGATCAGTATCTAGTTTGCGTCTGAAATTAACTTGCTTGGGGAATAGAACTTATGGGAAAAATTAGAATTTTATTCGTTTCAATGTCAATTACAGACATATTACAAAAAAACTCTTGTGAGAAATATGTTTTTTCATCCATGTAGATTATCGATCGATTGCGAAATAAAGCGAATATGTAATTGGTCGTCAGAGTCACTAGATAGCAGTGCAATCTGCGTGCCTGGATTTTCACTCTATCCAATTTTCTCTATGCTAGATGTTGTGCAGATATTGCGGGATTTGACGGCGTCAAAAGAATGTTTTTTGATATCAGCTATTCACCTTCTGGTTCTGATGAAGTTGTTGAGCAAAAGTAAAATGTAAACTTAACTGTGGACCTTTAATTGGACAATATATACTTACAAATCAAAGTAAGTAAAATTATTTATATAAATTTACATACTTCCTCTGTAGCGTCCTTTACATATGTATATTTACATATGCATCATTATTAAGAATTATTACCCTTGTTATTTTTTCTTGTAATAATCTTTATAATTATATTATTTTTTATGAGATAAGTGTTAAATTATATACGGGATATTGCATAGTAAAATGTCAATTTTGTCAGCACATACTTGAGAAGTTATTCTAACCTAACCTAGGTTATATAAATTGTATATCAATTTGGCTTCCTCTTCGAGATTGACCAATAGTTTATATAATTTTATTGGTTGAAATAACTTTCTGAATATATTGGCGAAGTTTGGCAATTTCGTTATAGAATAGTCTATATGATATGACATGTGTGATTACAGGTATAGAAACATTAGGATTAAATATTAACATATTAAAACAAGATATCAAAATGGCACCTGTACCTTTAGAGGGTCATCAAACTCCTGTTACAAACAATATACCACAGGAAGGTAATCGTGGAGGGTCCATCTCCTTAGGCATGCTCATAGATTTTATTGTACAACGAACATATCATGAGCTCACTGTCCTTGCTGAATTGTAAGTACAAAATATAGCTGTAAAAATGCTCAACTATATCACTATCTCAACTATGTCAATATCTTACAATGTCATCTGTTTTTTACTTCTGCCTTGACTTATTTAGATTACCACGTAAAACTGATATGGAACGCAAAATTGAGATTTATAATTTTTCTGCTCGAACGAGGCAGTTATATGTCCGTTTATTGGCATTGGTAAAATGGGCAAACAGTGCATCTAAAGTAGATAAATCTGCGGTAAGACAAATTTCTGTATAACTCATAATCATATACATAGCTAAATTCTGCAATTTGACCATTTATTTTTCTTTATTTTAGCATATTATGGCGTTTCTGGATAAGCAGTCATTACTTTTTGTCGATACTGCGGATATGTTGGCAAGGATGGCTCGTGAAACTTTAGTGCATGCCAGGTTACCAAATTTTCATATTCCTGCAGCTGTGGAAGTACTTACTACTGGGACATATGGTAGATTACCAGCCTGCATTCGGGTAAGTATATTTACGAAAAAAAATACATGTATACATAACATTTGAGAAAATATATTTATATATGTGAGCAGGAAAGGATAGTGCCGCCAGATCCAATCACTCTTGCAGAAAAGAGAACCACATTGCAAAGATTGAATCAGGTTATTCAACATAGACTGGTCACTGGAAATTTGTTACCGCAGATGCGTAATTTAAAGGTAAATAAAATCAACTCAAGTCTATTAAATTATACTATGCAATTACTTGGTATTTCTTTCACACTTATTTTTAATATGTAGATCGAAGCAGGAAGAGTAACTTTTCTCGTTGAGCAAGAGTTTTCGGTGTCTCTTACTGTTATGGGCGATGGGCCTGCAGTCCCATGGAGGCTGCTAGAATTAGAAATTCTGGTTTCAGACAGAGAAACCGGTGATGGAAAGGCATTGGTACATCCATTGCAAACTCGATACGTACATCAGGTACTATTAATACATGGTATGACAATGTTAACAAGATACAAGTTGTATTTAACAAACGAAATTTCCTTCTGTGTGACAGGTTGTTCAATCGCGATTAGCTGAGAGCACTAACCCGTTATCAGAAGTATATCATATATTACATTTCTTCTGTCAGTCACTGCAATTGGAAGTTTTGTATTCTCAAACGTTAAGGTTAATTCGGGATAGATTGGACGATCATATACATGTAGATGATTATACAGCTGGTAAATGCCTCTCCATATCTTATTGGAGGTAATGTCAATGATAACATATGTATCGTGTTTAAAAAAATTAATCTAACAAAAGTCGTATGACACTTTTAAAATCTTTATATTCATGTCCGGGATTCTTCCAGAGAGTTAACTAGTAAGGATCCACGGTCAGAACTCGGATACAAATTAACTGTACAAGTAGACCAACATGATCCCGCAAGGCCTCTTGCAGTTGTACATATTCCGTCGTTGGGCAGTAAGGTAAAGTAACATACATTTAGTCTCTTTCGAATATAATAACATTAACATTGTACATTAAGAACGGAATTATGTTGCAGGAAAGTGAAATAGCACACAGAGCCATCAGGTCGGACCAATTGTCGATGGAGTGTTTACTCGTTCATACAATTTACATTCGAACACGTAGTCGTTTGACCGAATTAAAACAAGAGTTGCAGACGATGCTGAAAGACGTTGAATGTAGGCAAAGAATATCTTTTTACTTTTCCTCACACATTTGAGGTAAAACAAGCATGATATCGTTTGAATGATTGTTCAGGTACCTTGGCGGGATCTCCAGCGATTTTGTCAGTACCTATATTACAACCGTGCTTGCGTGCCGAGCTTCTGTTAGTTACAGTCGATACTCATACCGGTATGCTTCAGTGTCATGTTCCTCAGTACGACGCACCTCTTGTACCAGAGCTAACAACGGCTCTCAATGGAGATCATTCGCGTCTACCGACACTTATATCTGAATTAAGGTATGAATCTAACCGCAATAACCTTTGTGGATTTATACTCTCATATTCTCAAAGCGAATTCTCAATTGATGAATCCTTTTGCGACAGATTTTGGATAACACAGAGACGTTGCGAGAAGACATTGCAGCATTTACCGGCTACTGCCCACGAACGTTTGCCCATTTTGTATCATCCAGATCACCCTATGTCCAAAATTAGTAGACATCGGATGTTCGTGCAATTGCACAGGCATCCTACAGTTATACTGGTATGTGTGTATATACGCGTAATTGTAAATCGTTTACAGGATATAGGCCAAGTTCCACAATATCCGTTTAATTTTAACTATCGGTTAAGTCCCAATAGTGATTGGTTAATTCTGATTAACTCTGCTTAATATCAAATGCAATTGATCAAGTCCAATGGAATAACCAGCCAGTTTACTGGAGGTTATGGAACTGGGCCATAGTCCATAATGTAACGTACATTATAAGTATGCTTCATTCTAGATCGTCGCATTCAAAGAGAAAGAAAGTTCGCCGTGTGAGATAGAGTGCACCTTCTATCTCGCTGTGGTGAAACATAGTACTGTCGAAGATGATCTACATGATGATAATATAGAAACTGAAATACCAAAAATGTATTTAAAGGTCCAAAGCCTCATTGAGTTCGATACTTTCGTCATTACTCATGGTCCATTTACAAGTGTCGATAGCGGTAAGTACATGCACACACGTTTTCTATATATAATATTTTATCACATAGATAAGTATAAAAGATATATGTACATGCGCATTTATATGTAAAATTATATACGTACAAGTGAAAACTGTACAATATATAATGTCTAATAATATAGTCTTTTTATATAATTTATTTTTCGTTTTTCTTTTTTCTATCTCATTGTATAAACTTTTTTTACTTAAAAAACTTATGTATATTTGAATCAACAACTATATCAATAGCTGGCAATATTACATTATATATACAATATCAAGTCAAATTATTAATTTTTATGTATATGCATGTATTTATAAAGTTTAATTCATTCCTTATTATATATTATTATATTAGCATGAATATGCATGCAGGTAGGTAAATATACCAAGTATATGCTGTAACATGTTTTGGTTGTGATGCAATTTACAAATAATTTCTTGGACTTGCGACGTTTCTTTACTAACAATTTTCAACAATTTTTTAATTTTTGTTAATGATAATATTTGTCTACATTGTATAAACAAATGCCAATCAGCCGCTCTCATACTAACCATGGTGTCGTCTTAATGTTGGTAGAGATTGTGTACAGTGTTATTGTTATGTTGTTATCATACATACATATAATCTAGCTTGTGCCACAGAAATGTTAATACTAATTTTTATATTAATACCTACTAAAATCTGATTGCTGGTTACAAGTATGTTATAGTATCGAGTGTGTAAACAGAGAGAGATTAATAATTAACATCTGGCAACATTCGGTGTGGTATTGGCATACTGTTTTGCTACCTTTTAGGGGGATTAATGGGTGGATTTTTTAGGGAATAATGATCAAGATGGGGGGTGCATTACAGAAGTGGTGGAGACGACGAGCAACAAACGTAGAAGCACTGGGGTCGGGGGCAGGACAGACGCGGCGGGGACCTCGCAGGGCAGGAGACCAAAGCATCCGGCTTATTTCATTCCGGAATTGGCGCATGTTGTCGCTCTATGTGACGAGCGAATACCGTTCGTAACATTGGCTCAAGAGGTGAGATCTCGATCTCTCGTAGATTTCTCAAGTGGTACGGTAATCAAGTCCTCTTGTATGATCCGCTTTCATCCGACATTAATCATGTGCAGCTAAGTAAGCGGGAGATAGCTCATCAAGGTCTGCAGATTGAGGCGAATGCCACGGCATTAGTACTCAGACTTGTTCAATTACCTGCCCCATCGCCGAGTATCGCTACGAGCAGCGCTTGGTATGCTCTTCTGAAAAGGCTTCTCAGTGTTTCGATCCGAGTTCAAGGCAAAGGCATGGCGAAAACTTGGACTGCAGAATTCGTATTTTACGGTAGTCCCCTTTCCAGTAGTCATCCCAAGGAACAAGGTAGCGGTACTGATTCTATGTAAAATATTGTATCACATATCTTTCTCTCGTTACGATACGCTAATCATTGGGTGCGCGGACTTTACAGGCTTGCGAAGACCAATCTATTTTCAATACGAAATGGGAGCAGCCGATACCGTCTCTCGTACTGTCGATGCCTTATTAAATGATTGGGCACAAATCGTGCATTTGTATACAATTGTTCATGATTTAGCTGAATATTTTAAGATGGGTAAGTTAAGGATCATGCGGAAAATATGTGACGCCACGTATCTTAATTTCGTTGTCTCATTCAATGATTTTGTTTTTTATTCCAGAGAAGTACAATTTACGTAACATGGTTAGTATTAAATCATATAATTATAGCAAATTGGTTCTCGCGTACGGCCCAAATCATGGTGCGGCTGTGACTGTGCAATGGAGTATAGCCGAAAAAGCCTTTAAGCTTATATTTGGAAAGAGTGAGTTTTCACGTTAACTCTGGATTAAAAAAAATTAATCCAGAGTTTTCGGTCAATAGAGGCGCGTAATGATGGAGAGCTCGCTTATAACCCATGTAACTTATAGGTCCAACAAATACAATATCTAACGCGCATTCTTTAATGAAGGAGCAATTAGAGGCCCATTTAAACAGGCACATGAATTTGGCACAACTTATTCATATATTTCATGAGACGCTCCAACCACTTACGTCGATTAGTAAATTGTCAACAATTCCTCAATTATGCGTGCATAACACTGTAAGGACATGTACATTTATACATACTTGTATACGTACGCCCTTCTTAAAATCAGATTACGCCATCATCTTCGTAACGTATTTTTTTCCAGAGACCACAAGTGCCAGTACAAACTTTCACTATAATGCCACAGAGTGTGACTTTAGTAAGAATAGCGTACCAAGGAATGTATTGTTTGGAGTTACGTTTGCGAGGCGGAGGTTTAGTAAGCTTACGCGATGGAGCTTACAGCCGTTTTGATCGCAGTAACGTTGTCGAGGAGTTTACACCCACGCAAGGTCTAAAGGTAATAATATATATTAATACACATATATAGTACTATATAGTATCAAAAAATAATGTTATATGTAATATTTGTACAGAGTATATATATTTTTTTATATTTTAGAATATTCTGAATATGAATACAAACTCGTTAATCATATTTCGATATTTGCATTATAGGGCTTTTTGTCCAAGTATGTCGATGAAAGTGCAGTGTTCAGGCGGAGATCTCAATCGGAAGATGACAATCCACCGTCGCCCGTCACTATGGACAGTGATGGTGCAGGAGGTAACGTGGGCTTTCTCGGTCACCACAGAGGCGGACCGCAGTCACCCGCGCAACAACGCGAAGGCTTGAGGTTTCATCCGCCACTCACACCGCCTTCCGGTAGTAATCCTCACACACCGGCCAGTCCTCATACCGCAAATATATCCCAGGTGAAATGTTCAGCTAAGATCAAACGTAATGATACGTCGATTATTCGTTACTAACTTCTCTTATTATTTTAGGCCAGTCAGCATCAAAGTTTCGGAAGTAGTCCCGCAACTTCGTTCAACTTAGCATCACCACCGTCACTACCGCCGAATACTCCTAACATGCTACCGCATCCATCTCCTGGATCAGGTCTCGTCGCCAATAGTCCTTTGAATCCGATGCACGTCCCTAGTCCCGCTGGTCTCATGCCAACGTCATCACCAGGGCCTTGCAGTAACGTTCAAGTAGGGCATTCGCCTGCTAGCTCTTTCATGCAAACAGGTGAGGACAACACCATAATTTTCATGTTATCGTGAAAATTCAATTATCAAAATATCAAAATACCGATTATCAGGTCATATCGACGGCAGTCCTTTTCCGTCCTCTCAAAGCATGGCTTCGCCAGCTGCTTCCAATTGGCCTGGATCACCGAGCGTACCGAGGCCTTCTCCCGCGAGACCCGGACAGAGCCCGAGCCATGCGGCGTTACACAGCCCGCAAGCTGCGGATCACAAGACCGGTAGTCACATATCCAGAGTATTACCGCCACGGTCTTGGGCGGGCGCTGTACCGACGCTTATCACGCACGAGGCGCTGGATGTACTTTGTACTGCTTCACCTCATCCCTCTGGCCTACCAGGCCCAGACATGTGTCCGCTGGAGAGATTTTTGGGCTGCGTCTACATGCGAAGGCAACTGCAACGGTTTATCCAGACGGAGGAATGCGTAAGAAAACCTGCAGTATACGTTGTAACATGATTTATTATAATACATAACACTTTTGATATTTTGACAAAAAAAAGTAAGCTACAAAACGTATGCAATCTGAAAAAAACAGCGAAATCATACACACACAAACACGCATACATAAGTTTTTTTTGCATGTTTCCAAGCATATTTCTATTGAGCTTGTTTAATCCTTTAAGTATCACTGGTACCAATAGGGACCACTTAGGATTGGGCAGTTGAAACCTTATAAATGTGTTATTTAGAGTGTTTTTGACAACATTTCATTTAAAAAAAAATTACTAGAATGTTCCATGAATTGTGCGCCTTAAAGGATTAATCAAATAACATACTTTCATTCACTACACTATGTATAGTCACTGCATGATTATATTATTCTATTAGTTTTATTAATTTTAATAATAAAATTATGCATAATATCCTCAATGCTTGATTTTCTTTTGTTTTTTAGCCATCTTTTAAGGAGATGCCGGATATGAAACCTTTATCGACATAACATTGACTTTTTTCTGCAAAGTCTTGTTGCATGCAGAGAATTACAAACGCTTTTATACAACAAAAATACATGCACAAACATACATGCTTTTATACACAAAAATAAATTGGAGCATTGCTCAATATGTAACGAAAACGAAAAAAATATGTTTAAATTTAAATTTTGAAATGTCAATGCAATATTTGTTTAATACAAACATTTTGCAGGTTGTATATACCGAAACTATGGATGCTCTAATCAGAAAAATTTCAAAGATCACTACTACTTTCAAGTGCGAATGTAGCACAGCAGATTGTGCATTAGTCTATGAAACTAAAGATCCCGGGTTCTTGATACCCGATAGAACCGAAAATTTTCCTACGTTCGCACTCCTCTCGAAAGATATAGCAAAAACCTCCGAGAGTATAGGATAAGGAAATATTTAGGATAAAGTGAATATAGAAAGAATAATAGGAGAAAAGAATAAGGAAAGATTATAAAGGAAATTGGTCAAAGGACCCTTCTTGGCTATATAAAAGCTGAAGTAATAAAGTTTTTTTTTTTTTATTTTGTTTTATTATACTTTCAGAATTTAGTTTCGATACTAAAAAAGATATGAGAAATTTGCAGAAAAGTTTATGATTAAATGCCGCTAAGTTTTCCGACAAGTATAATAAAGTAGAGCGAAAAATTTGTTCATATTTTTCGAGATGGCATCATACTTTTATCGCACTTTTCACAACATCGGAATATTTGAAGTATACACACACACACACACACACACACACACTCCGAATATTCCGATTTGTGAAAAGTGCGATAAAAATAACGTGCCATCTCGAAAAATATGAACAAATTTTTCGCTCTACTTTATCATACTTGTTAGAAAACTTAACGGCATTTGATCATAAACTTTTCTGCAAACTTCTCGTACCTTTTTTGGCATCGAAACTAAATTCTGAAAGTGTAATATATAAAACAAAATAAAAAAAAAACTTTATTACTTCAGCTTTTACATAGCCAAGAAGGATCCTTTGACCAATTTCCTTTATAATCTTTCCTTATTCTTTTCTCCTATTATTCTTTCTATATTCACTTTATCCTAAATATTTCCTTATCCTATACTCTTGGAGGTTTTTACTATACCTTCCGAGAGGAATGCGAACGTAGGAAAATTTTCGTGTGTGTGTGTGTGTATGTG
>NW_022639560.1:623689-644980 GCF_010583005.1 Odontomachus brunneus | reverse complement strand
TATATATATATATATATATATATATATATATATATATATAAATATGTAAAATCAGAATTTCAAGCAAAATAATGATATTTCTGCAAAGATTACGTCCTATTGATTGAACTGAATTAAAAACTCTTTTGCATGGTGAAAGTGCGTGCAAAAATGAAGCGAAGTATCCAACAATATGAGACCAAAACAATAATGAACAGTTATTATCACGACATCGAATCTTTCTGCAAAGATTACTTCTTCCTACTTGCGTCGAATTAAAAACTCTTTTTGCAAGTACATCTAGGTACTATCTACTTTGCCTTTTTTCACTAAATGACTTAATAAATTTGTAATAATTTGACCCCAATTTATTTTTAAATGTCGCGCAGTATCTCTTCATTAATATTACTAAACCAAGATTTTAACTCTCCCCTAACATATATATTGCCAAATGTGATGTTCTTCTTTATATCTTCTTTCAATTTTCAGCTTACCTCTCATTTTCTTTATCATTCTGACTTTGTTCTCTCTTTTAAAATTTATAATTAGTATTGTTATTAATATTTGTGTAGTATTGTTATTTTCCTGTTCGGTATTTTTTCCGTTCTAGCTAATCTATATATGGCTTTATTCCTTTTATCCCTATGTGGAATGATATCCATGCTAAAATGATTTTTTCCCTCCTATCTTTCTTGAATATCGAAATACATTTTTTTCATTTGCCAAAATTGCAGTTCGTAATTTTAATCTGAAACACTAAGGAATATAAGGGATATATTATTTATGATGTTCTTGTCTATCGACATATGTGAAAATTTTTTTATTTTCGAAAAAATAAAATAGCAAGTAAAAATTTATTTTGATGAGTAAAAAGCTCGTTCTTAACTGCTATTTTATTGTAGGAGAAAAGTTGCCATTGAATTGATCTAAACAAAGTAATATTTTAATCAATCCCTTCTTTTTAACTCACCTTCTTTATCCCTAAAACGACACTAACGCTACATAGTTCCAATCTTTTTTTTTTATATTTGAAAATAGTCTAAATATTCACAAGCCTCGACACATTGATTTGCGCTCTTTTATTCTGAAATTTAAAGTCCATATAAATTGTTATAGCTGGTCGGTATTAATAGCACCGAACCTGGCGTAGTACACTTCAAAGTCGAAAGCCTGCAATGTAGAGTCGGATTAAATCCGCAACATTTGCAATCCCTTCACATAAAAGTTCAACCACTACCAGAACATAAAGATCAATGGACTCTGGAGGAATTACAGGTGATTAAAAGACACTTTCTCTCATTCAACGCGCCATATTTATGACGCGCTACTCTACTCGAGTTTGCAATAACCAATTTGTGTGATTGCAGATATTAGAAAAATTCTTCGACACGCGAGCGGCCGCTCCACCATACAAACCTAACACGCTGTCCGGTTTTGGCAAACTGCTCAATGTGCCTTTCAACGTCTTGAAAGATTTCGTGCAGATAATGAAGCTGGAGCTGGTTCCCAGTCTCGTGCAGCAACAGCAGTTGAAATGGTCTATTCAGTGGTGCCTGCGCATCCCACCATCCGCTACGCCAATCATACCCACTGGCATGGCGGGAGTAATCGTTTGTAGAAACAAAATCTTATTCTTTGTAAGTACACATACGATCACCTTTTGCGCTGCGATACACTCATTCGATCGACCGTTAAATCGTTTACACGGTGCTAGTATTTTCGCAGCTGCAAATAACGAGGATAGGTATAACGTATCAAGGAGAACCACCGTCATTGGTGTTGCCAATCGTATATGACGTCGGGGCGAATTTAACGCAACTGGCGGAAAAGAGAGATCCCGGTTCCGGGATCGCGGCAGCGGGTATACAATTGAAGAGATTCAGTGATTACAGTTCGACCCAACCGGAATGTACACTGTTCCCTGCTGTGAGGGACCTCCTAGCCAATTTCACGTTACCGTCGGAGCCACCGGTTATGTCACAAGTAATAACATCGTTACAAAGCTTAAGATGAAAAGCGTTTTATCTTACTAAAAGAGCTCGTGTATATGCATGACTCAACGAAAAAATTAATGAATCTTATATCATGATCTCTTTTTGTTGTAATAAGAATATCACTACTCGCTTGAAATTCACTTGAATATCTGTGTAACAGGTTGTAGCGTCTCCTGTATCAGGCCAAGTAAACCCTACACAAATTCAGAACCCGGCGATGCAATTACATTCGCCTATGGCGGGCGGCCAAGGACCACCGCAAGGACCGTACGGTATTCAAGGCATGATACCAATGGGCATGATGAACGGGCCACCTCAATAGGACTTACTTTATCTCCCTAATCCCCTTTGTATATCAAGTTATCCAATGTGGATGAACTCTTTCTAGAAATGTAAAATTAAATAATTTATCATATGTACAATCAACTCGAGATGAAAAGAGATAAGGGACGTAAGATGTAAATTCCGAAACTCACTTTGTCTATAAATAAAATAAAAAATGGATAATTATAAAATATGTGTAAATATGTGTGTGCGTGCGTGCGTGCGTGTGTGTGTGTGTACATTGCAAAGAATCAAACAAAGCTTTATTTCCAAATAAAAGATTTTATTTGGAAGTTTTAAGATGGAAAGCCGTAAAAAGTTGGAAATTGGGAGAATTTAAATTTTGAATAAATTTTTCATTTTTCATCGAAACTCTAAGACTTTTTTTAAAGCAATTTTTTATAGCAATTTAAAATAAAAATTACATTAGACTGTAGATCTCTCCATTGTTTAGCATTACATATCACCCATTATTGCTAAACATCTTGAATGAGATTCTGACTAAAGAGTTCGTCCCATCGCATTACATATACACTCGTTCCTCAATTTTTTTTAAATTAATAATATTAATTAATTAATTTTTAAATTAATAATTATAATAGTTGTTTGCAAAATAGCACAGGAGTTTTCATTTAAAATTGTGAGTGTTACCTGCATATGAACAAACGTACGCATTACGTTGGATATTCTATATATAGGCGAGTCGTGATTTCGTCTGCGAGCGAGTGCTCAGGAAGTATTATGGAGTATAACAAGCACTCATGAAATCGTCCACGTAAAAGGTTTTCTGATTCGACACCAGCGAGAGAATCGTACCTGGAACACGACGCCTCAACCGATATCACTGTATTTTCAAGGTTCTCATCCTCGCAGTTGCTTCACCCATTGTACGGAGCATCTGTGCTGAAACTACTTTCTAAATCAAATGTTTGAAACACTATTTACACCTACCTGATATCCCTCGAGTAATATAATTTCCACAATAAGAAATCGAGATCAAAAGATTAATTATGAATTTTTATTTGTTATTTCTTTGTTTTGCGTTTTATCCTTAGAGTGTTGCCAATAATTTTGTATGATTTCTTTTAATTGTGACATTTAGTTCATTTTATTTATATTATAATTTATAAATATATACTTGTCAATAATGGTTTTTTAATTTGAGATCCCTAATGTTGATCAATTGATCTTGCAATACAAGTGTATTTCACCTAATTCTATTGTGTGAACTGAAATCTATGAATCCTGAAAAAAGCTGAAAGTTCATCGAAGCAGATGGTATTAAATTCTGAATTATATAAACAGTATTAACTCTATCATAACTGCGCTTAATCTTATATATAATAAATCTTTGTTTGTCTCCAAACTTTACATTATCCTTACTTAACAATTATTTTTAATTATAAACAGTTCTAGCAAAATTTTATGCAAGTGAAATAGATTGAGAATGAATGAATTTTAGCTTCTTTAATACACAAAATTTGCGCAATAACAATAGGGAAGTTTTTATTTACTATTCCTTTTCGGATTGAAAATAATTAATATATTGTATATTTTATATGGCATTTTATGAATAACATAAAATCTTTATTTTGGTTCTGTGTGAATGTGTATGTGTACAACTTTATTTTTACATAAAAACATGTAATACTCAATTAATCGTACTATATCATTAATATATGCAATTGTACAGTATTCATAGTTTCCTTGTATCTTTGTGTATATATATATGCGCGCATCTGTGTGTGTGTGTATACGTTGTGTGTAAGTAATATATATTTAACATAATTAATGTATATTATATATGTAATAATATATTGGAATACAATTGTATATCACTAATCGCATTTCAAATATATACATTCTTTTAGGTCAGGTATCAGTCTCTGTATAAAAAATTTGAATATATCTTGATACACACTTATTCTTTGCAAGAACTTTTAACTGCATTGAAATAAAGATAAACATTACCAAACATCTTAAGCTTTGTTGAAGTTAAATTAAGCAGTATCCTGCATCCTTCATCATACGTTATGCTTCATGATTTGATCACAATTTTAATATAACATCTCAAGTATAATTTGGAAAAATAATTTTTTGTAATAGTTTATTGCATCTTTAGTGCCAAAAATATACGTAATATGAATGTTATTTTAAATTTACAGAGAATAATGCTAAATTTATTATAACATCATAGCATACAGCTATAATACGCGCTTTATACAATATTTTATCATAATTCCAGAATAAACACTTAAACTTGTCACATTAATCTTGGCTCGATTTTCATAAATTCTACAGAAAATTCTAAACTGATGCCTTAGCTTCATGTTTTTAAATCTTTTGTTGATGATAAACACACAGCTTTTCTGAAATTTATACATTCAATATTATGGAACACACTATATTAAACTGCATTGCAAGAATCAGGTGATCTATATTGCAATTTATCCCTATTTAATTCAATGTTAAGCGATCTCGTGGTAGCTGAATATAAGTGTAAACTAGTATCTTTTAAAACAATAAATAGACACATACTGCTGTTTTAAATGGTCTTCTTATTCGTCCCAATTCTATAGTATAAATGTTATATGCAGAAAATAATTTACGAAAAAATTCCATCTGCGTTATTGTTATTTTCTGTATAGGAGTTAGATTGCAATAGAAAAAACCTTTACATTATTTCAAGATGGACAACTATAAAAATGTTTAGAAATAAATATAAATATTTATAGTGCGTAACATGCAAAATATTTGTGTTTTTCACTTCTAAATTAAACTGCACATTATAAAAACAAGCATTTTACTACATATCATAGTTTTTAAACTATCAACTAACGAGTTAATGAGAGAATACCTCAACCCTCCAATTAGTCTGTGCGGTATTTCATGTATATTACATTTATATGAGTAACGTATTATAGTGTCCACATCAATTGTGTATTGTATGGTATGTATATATATGCATATATATATATATGCATATATATATGTGCATATATACGTATATGTATAATAAAATATTTTTTTATATGATATAATTTTTAAGTTCAATGCACGTATATCTCAGAGGTAAAAGGAGGTTTGATTGTTATTCCTTCATTGAGAATGATGATGTGCAGCACAGTTTCATACACGGCAATTGACAAAGAAAAGAGAGTTCATGTTCAATATAAATGTGTGATACCTTGACTTTTTTCGTGATATATACACAAGATAAATATATAAAATTCTTTTTCCAATATACGCGCCATCAGAGTAAAGACGCAGCCTCGCTGTTGTCCAGATATTTGTGTGTCTGCTACATCTGATCATTTGTTAACCAGGTACATTAGGAAAATACAAAGCTAGAAACATACATCATATGAAGTCAAAATATATTATATAAATATATGAGACTTTCTTTACGTAAATCAGTTATAAAATTTTACTTATGTAATCCCCTTATTTTCCGCATTAATAATATAAACTTTTTGTTAAAAATATTTACGTTTTAACTTCATGAACTCGTTAGTATTTGACAATAACACATGTATCTGTCCAACTGCTATTTTGAGTGTAAAGCTATTGTTATGTACGTAGTAAGTGTATGTGAAAAGCTTTTACACAATTTCGTTGAACGCAATAAAAAATGTTAAAAAGAAAAAGAAAGAATGAAAAAAATATACAGAAAATAATAATGCGAGAAAAAGAATACGTCAGCTTCTTGTTACGATTATATCGTCATATATTCCACTGTCCATTCCGAAATGGACGTAACGCGTGAGTATTACGAGTTTATATGATACAAGCATCTAAAATATTTATGAAAATATCTAATGTTATCGAGAGAGTTGCATATGTACAGAGCTACTATCCATTATCGACATGATGATCTGTAGACGACAAACGCCGCGGAGAACAAAAGGAAATAGTGTTGCACAATAGTTCATTATCGGATTTTGTCGCCTTCGCGGTACATACGGATACGGCACCTCAAGTCTCAACTGGCTATTATTTTAAACGCTTGTACCTCCACAATATAAACACTTAGCAGAAACTACGAAACGTTGTCAGTCTACAGTGACGTAGAGATATTTTGTATTAGCTATAATTCAATAGTTACTTTTTTTCTTACAATTATATACAAGTGCAAGTAACAGCACGTACTTCACAGATTACAATATTTCAAAATATATAACTTAGGGGGGATACGTGTTCTCTCAGGATTATTCTTTTCCTCTTTTTTTTCGACGACAGACCTTTTGCAGCGAAAGTTGTATTAAAATAATTTTGTACTTGTTCCCTCTTTTTGTATTTTCGCTGCGACGTATGCACACAGAGCCAGCCTCTCTTTAAGAAAAGCACGATGTGCATATATATATGTGTGTGTGTGTGTGTGTGTGTGTGTGTGTGTGTGTGTCAAAGTGTGTGTACATATATATATATATATATATATATATATATTTATATCGCCTAAAAAATATCTTCTACGTCACTGCCAGCGTATTTCCCGAAACGTTTCGTCATACAAGCGTCAGGATTTTGTGTCTGTTGGCCGACTTCTCAGCTAGCCTAGGCTGGGCTAGCGGCTAGAGTTTCAAGCAAGCAAGGCACAGGAGCACAAAGGGCTCAACGTGCTAGGAGGCACTACTCAACAGTTCCATGCTCTTAATGCCTCGTCAACAGCAGCACCAACAAGTTAACACTGGAAACGAAAATGTCTAGAATGTGCGGCATGAACAATTAGTATAGCTATGTAAAAGAGCATCGTAAAACTACCGTCCAATCTTTCGTTTTTACGTTTATCGTCAAATTGCGTTGTACGTACGCGCACGCTGGCACAGAAAAAGAACTATTGTTAATTTGTAGCTTTCGTCGTGTCAAAGTACCATCACACACACGAACCAACGTACACTATGCGATTCGCGGATCACGGCAGCCTCTAAAGAAGAGATTCGTCGTGCGATCTATCGTCGTTAAATCTAGGAAAGTCTCAGGTACTGAAAACAAAGCGTAAGTAAGTTTTTTTGTGCATCGATATATTCCTATTTTTTTATTTTCTTCCTCTTTTGGTCTTGCCGACACATTGGCGCACGCACAATGCATAACGAGATATACACGCGATCGTATATTGTCGAATGTGTGTCTCTTCGATTTATCCATGAACGCTATCCACCCCCCAAAATGAACAAAGAATCGCGAGTTTACCTAGAACGTATCCGCGTACCAATATATACCTCGCGAGGCTACAAAAATATATTCTACTCAAATATATATATAAATATATATATATGTATGTATATATACACGGCAATTAGCATTGATATCCGGACACTATGATACTTTGGAAACAATATCTCGAAAATAACCCATCTCCAATTCCTCGAGTAGTCCGCATCAGCTCACTATAACGCGCGTTCAAGTCGATTTCTTGAATTTTCAGTCTTAGAGTCCTCTACCTTTATCCCTTGCGTGTGCTCGGTGCGCATACGTACAGAGATGGCGTATACAGTTTGTTAAACATTCAAAGTACACTAACACACATTATATGAGTTTCTTGTCAAGATATAGACTTCTCCTCTCGAAATTGTACGTTATTCTTCATTTTATAGTAATACATTTTTATGTTCTTTATACATGTAAACGTGAGAATGAGATTCCTCATCTCGTGATACATCTGTTAGGTACCATATAGTGTTCGCAACATCGAGACAATAGACTGTTGACTAAACTACACTAACTAGTGAGAGAGGAAAAAATAGAAACAAGAGAAAAAAGGAAAAGAAAACAAGAGACTGTCGATATTGTCACACATTGCATATGACAATTCCGAGTAGAAATTACTTGGCCACGTGCGTTCGATAATTTGTGTCGATAGTCGTCGAGTACGAATGAATTTTTATTTAAATCTAAAGTTACGGCACGAGAAATGCCTGAATAAAACGACGACGATAGGCCCAATTGCACATTTGGCTTTGATAAATGCATCAAATATAACATTCACCCAGGATTTCGTTTCGCTCCAATAAAAAACTTGTAAGGCGTGTGTTAATGGAAAAATAAAAGAAATCTTTACGCTATATATTGTATGTCTATATACATATATATACACATGTAAATATGTGTGTGCGGATACATGTGTGTATATATGTGTGTGTGTGTGTGTGTGTGTGTGTGTGTGTGTTTGTGTGTGTGTGCATATAC
Organism: Odontomachus brunneus; assembly: GCF_010583005.1. NCBI lineage: Eukaryota > Metazoa > Arthropoda > Insecta > Hymenoptera > Formicidae > Odontomachus > Odontomachus brunneus. The sequence continues at coordinate 636,497 of NW_022639560.1, read as the reverse complement.
ATATATAAAATTATATAATTACATATTATTTATTATATAATTATAATAATTAGATCTATGTATTTTTTATATTTGTGTATATATACACATACGACTAATACACACACACACACACATATATATATATATATAATATAAATACAAGTATATATATATTTATATTATATATATTACGAGCGTGAAGATTTCTTCTGGCTTTAGTTACTCTCTACGTACAATAGTGATCCGTCATCGAGATAATATACTATAGACGCTGAAACATAATAATCGCAATTTGATTAATGGCCATACCGTTAATGCGCAAGCACACTTATAATTTTTGTAATCTGTGAGTTCACGTTCTTTTGCTATGTGATGTTATTTCATACGAGATATACTTTTTCGTTTACCGAAAAGCCGTCAGCAATAAGCACTCCGCACCTGTTATAGCCTGCGTGAGATCGATGCAATCGGGCCTTTCTCTCTCTCCCACTCTCTCACTCTCTCAATACCTCTCTCTCTCTCTCTCTTTCTCTCCATCCGTCATATCTGTCACTCTGTCAAAATTATATACAACAGCATGGCCATGCAAGAATAGAGAGCAAAGCTACCATGCCTCAATAGAATTAATGAAAGAAAAAAAAATGTTTGTAGAGCAGCCACTCGATGGTGGGTAACAGATATCTAGACGCTGCCGGAGCAGCGAGGCAGGTGAGGTCAACTGTCAACTGACAGCTTCACCTCCGTCTTACTTGAAACCAAACCCCATCAAAATCATCATCATCCTTACTTCGGCACCTCACCAGGCCTGTCTCGACGATACGTCTACACAAGCTAAAAGAACCAAGTTCATTTGTCAATGCTTTCTTTCAAAGTGATGGGGGTCTACTACTTTTATAGAGGATGGATATTGTGTGATTGCTTGGATGGATATACACTATGTGTGACATTTTGTGATCCTCCGCCCGACGAGGCAGGTAAGTGCGCCTCGTCGTGGGGGGATAGGGGACACAAATGTGAAATTGTGCTGCACTCAACAACACTATTTTCACTATCGACCCACTTACGGATCGTCTATATAACGTTAACGGAAACCTGTGCGATAGTTTCTGTTTTTTTTTTTGTTTGTTCTTACTGACGGACAACGGAATGTGTGAGATATTGGAAGTAACTGTGCGATTGTACCGTAAAAGAAAAGGTCTCATGCCGAGAACAATGCGATCGGACAAAATATCGATGATTTAAAGAATTCAAGCGAGTTGCTCGAGAGTGTGACACGGAAAATAAAAGTACGTAGTAATTGATACAAACAATTGGAAACGTTATTACACGTGGATTTCGGGTTTCATTGATTTCCACCTTCCCCGAGTGCGACAACTTGGACGCTGTGGTTAACGGCCGAGGAGCATTCCGGTGTGATATGTATAAAATTGGTCATTTCCGATTGAGCTTAAAAGCGGATGGATGACGCACGACACCGCGCAATAATATTTATCACACGTTGAGTCCAATTACACGCGAATAATAATTATAATATTATACCATAATAATAATATATGTGATAATAATATATAAAATATATATAATACGTATAAAAAAAATTATATTATGTTTAATAATTATAATATTATAAGCGCGTCTCTTTCTCTCTCTCTCTCTCATAAATATGAACGTATGTTTTCCTGCGATCGTATACTCCGTACAAAACAAAAAAATTTTCCACATTTTCTGACAAAAATTAAAAAAAATATATTAACGACAAATGCTTCGCCGATTTGCGCTCGACCCTTTCAAAGTATCAAATATATGAATATTTCTGATAGTTATATGAAAGTACTCATACGACACAAATAGAGTTATGCCTATCCTCGACATCTCTAACTCCTCCGTCACTTCTTCCGTCGTCATTTTCGCGTCACTGAGAGAGGAGAAGATTCTACAAGCGCGTTGGGAAGAAATTCGGACAATCAGCGAATACTCGACGGCGTCGACCACAACGTCCGTGTCACAGCCGGGTCTCGGTGAATGCGAGAAAGAAGCGAGTGCGATTCGATAATACATTGGGCGGTTTTAACATCGAGATAAAGCGCAGCTTGACGGCTGTTAGCGGTTCGGCGCGGACTCTGGCGATCATTTTTGGCACATGCAACCGGGGATCCGGTGTTCGGGCGAACACCTTCTCGTCCTTGCGCGCTTTCCGCCCGATGCGATTTCTGTCAAGATCGGACACGTCAACATGCCAGTGGTAGCGGATAATCGAAGGGCTCGCTACCGGAAACGATCGATTAATCTGCCGGCCTGTCGGCCGAATGCAACGACGTTCCCCGCGGACCGCCCAGCCGATCGTCAGCCCTTCGACATTCGTTACGCCATAGCTACGAGATTTACACGCAGTCAGAGAGAGCACGATGCGATACGATGCTACACCGGACTGCGCCGCCACTGCGTTGGAAAACACGTATGTACATGTATGTATATATATATGCATATATGTATAGTACAGAGGTACTTTGTAAGATATCTACGTATGTATGGTATGGTATGTATGTATAGGTATGTATATATGTATATATACACGTACAAACACAGTCGAGGTATTCGCGAAGTCCTTAAAGGAAAAAGAACTGCGTTCTTTTCATGGCAGAAAGCTTAGCACATTCTGCTCTCGAAGGTTACTCCTTGCCAGAAGGTTCTACGCATCGATAAACTGCAAAGTGTCAAAGAGATCACATTTTACCGTCAATGAACAGAACTGGCAGCCCTACTAACGGCCGAGCAGCGGTCGTTCAGCGAAAATCGTAAGTTACTCTCACGCGCTCACAACACTCTAGCGGATCTAGTAACTGACTTTAACACCGAGCCTACCATGTTGTGGGCGCCAATGGAAGCAGACTAGGTACAGCGCCAGAACAATGACCAGAAACTCGATTAGAGGCAGAGTAGCAGCCACGCTGATCACTATCGCCTCGTTCTCCTTTATGGCGGTTACTATGGCCTTGTAGCAACCCTGCAAATAAACGGGCAGTTTACACAGGAACGTCGGATTGAGACGCGATCACAGGTTAATCCCTTCGTAATCGTACAGATAAAGAATCGAGGCTTTTTACGTTTCGTCCGAAGAAACCTCCGTCTTGCTATGCGCGAACGATTGGGAGATCATTTTTATTCTTCAAACGGAGCCATATGCGTGCTCCTTTGCATACGTCGCTCCTCTTCGATAGACCGCGCTTAGAACGTGTTTCACTTCGCGTTATTTTATTGTACATGAATACATTCTAATTTATCGTATCTGATATATATTGTTGCGCCGTCAAGGGGGATGAATTTAGCTGTCCAGGACTCGCCAGGACTCGTTCACGTTGAGAGAATCGATCCTTGTCCCCGAAACCGCGAGCGCAATAATATTATATTCCAGTCTCTCACTCCAAAGTTATCAGAGATATCTCATATGAGATATTAACTTTTAGCTTTACGATTCTGCCTTAATGCTTTTTTGCAGGAAATCAAGAAGATGCTATCATGCGTAACGCGAGACTATCTGCCTGGATATATCTTTACGGATGCCTCGACACGCGCAAGGGTTAGGAGCACGCAATGCCAATGTCGAGTCGACTTAGAAAATTGTCAGAGAGAAAGTGTGCTATACGTGAATACACGTCCGCGCGCGATTTCCACTCGTACACACGGTGGCGATTACGCTAACGTGTTAGGTGGTGCGTGGCACTACCTAACGATAAGCTCGGAATACGTTGAAACACAGCACGACGAAAGTCTCGACTTGAACGTTGTTCAAAACCAGAAATTCATAAAAATCCTGAAGATCCTAATTACTTCGGACGCTCGAAAGTCTGGAGAGAGTCAACTGCTGTCACCGTGCGATCCATCTGCACGTTGCTCGCACACAGGCGTATGCAGCACACTGCACGTTTATTAGTGTTATTATTATTATTAAATAAACGAGAGAACATAATATCTCCTTTAGAAAAATCATAGAGACACTGCACTTGTATGTATCGCATTCAAGAGAATAGTTTACAATTAAACGGCAGAAAAAATTGTCATCAAAGCAAGTGAACATTCTTCAAGCTTTCGAGACGTTCAAGTATCACGAGATTTCCCAAGATTTTTAGGAACTCAGGACTTTAAATATCTAAAGCAATTCGGCTCGTGTGTCTGAATTGTTTGAAAATTTGACGAGCTGAACGTCCGTCATCGGCGCTATCCAGCGTTAATAATATCCAATACGAAATATACATAAAAATAATTGTAATAAAGATCATAGCTTACCGTTTCAGAGTACGAGTTTGAGGCAGTGGGACTGATTGGACAGGAAGGATCCTTCAAAACGTCATTCTCTTTTATGCAACAGGCGTCGGGAACCATCTTTCCAGTCGCGGTGAAATTCGTATTCTCGCTGAAGTCTCGATAGCTCTCCACGCCGCAACAATGGAACTGAAAACATTCGCGTTTAAACGTCATGCATCTTGAATGCTCTATGATTTATAGTTTCGTAATCGAAAAGATAAATAGACGGAGACAGAGATAAGATGCATTGTAAATATTAGAAAAATACTGAATGACAAACAAATCTCGAGTATCGAGCTTTTGTTCATCTTATTCGTCGAAAGAATCGCTCTCGAATTTATTCCACGACAAATTGACATGAATTTATATTTCAACAAAAAGTTATTTGAATGCCGAGTTCCGTGTGATACGCGACAGTGAACACGATAGCACTCGTCCGCGATACCACCAGCTTTCACCAAAGCGCTGTGCAGTTAGCGATCCCACTTGGCCGGTTAATCGCACTCACACACGCGAGGCGAATGAAAACCGGAAGATTCGATGCAACATCGCTAATTCACGCATTAGTTCGCGTTAATCGCGCCCGAGAGTGCATTAACGTCGCCGGTTAAGGGGAAGCTGAAGCTGAAAACTTTACCGACAGAACACTAACATTTTTCTGCAAAGTTTACGTCGTATTGGTTAGCCAGAATTACAAATGTTTTTATGCAATGAAAGTACGTGTAAAAATAAATAGGAGCATTGCTCGATATGTGACAAAAACGAACAAAAAATTTTTAATGTAAAATCTCAAGCTGTCAGCGTAATATTTGTCTAATCCAAAAATTCTGCATCTTGTATATATTGAAAATGTGGATGCTTCAAACAGAAAAATTTTGAAGAACATTGCTCTACCTTTGCATTTGCATTTGGAAGCTTAAAAATATCGAAAAGTTTGCAGAAAGATTTCTACACATATATGGTTAGGTTTTCCGTTGAATATGGTAAAATAAAGCAATACACATTCATGTAAGTTCTGTACATACAAGAAATACGAAAAAAATAGCGTAATTATATTAGTGACGATCGTTTCTGCATTATCGACATTGTTCGAGTTCGTCATCGACTCCAGCATCCCCTTAAGTGCGACGATTAGTGAGACCTCACCTGACTCATGATTCCGTCCCATGCGACTGTCACGGTTTCAGCTCTATCGGCAGTAGTCGCGTAATACTTGATGGTCGACTTCAAGAAGTCTTGCGTACCTTTCTCAACCTGCATAAATTTCACATTACGATTAATCTTACTAGCTATACATATGAGCGGATCGTCATTTATTCCCCAACAGGCGCATCTACCCTGCGATTATCGTAATCACTGGCGATACGTGATAAGGAGGAATTTGCGGATATAACAGTTATTGAATACGCACATCTCTAAATCCACAAGCGAGTCCAATTACCACACACTCCAGGAGCAAAACCAGCGCGATTAGAATGACGTACTGTAAGCACAGAAAAACGTTCTTGCACTTTCCGTTCAACATATATCTGCTTTCGTTGTACCATGAATGGAAAAAAGAGAAAGGGAATCGAATCAAAATGTCTCGAAGGTCCCGTGTTCTTAAGCAGCGAGAGAAATAAACCAAAAGTATCAATCATTTAATAGTCAATAGGACCATTCGTCCGTGACGAATACATCTTTATACTCGAACAATAATTTTTACTCGATTAAATAGTTATTTAAATCGTGTTCTATCTAGCAAACTGTATTTTTCTTTCTTTTCAATTTTACTGGGCAAAATTTTGTTAAGGTATTTTGTTCTATTAAGCCAAGATTTAATATTTAAATAATTTATCTATGCTTCTGTATTTTTTAAATACAGGTGTATCTGCTACGATTGAAACGACGATAATATTTTATCAGAATGCGTATACCGATTGATTCTTATTATTCCATTTCCTGCCTGATAATACGTTATCGGAGAAATTCTTGTCATCCTCTATCTGAGAACGGTGTGAATGATGACAAACGATACAAGTTTCATTAGAACGGACTTACGACACAAAGAAGACACCTAGACTCGAACATGGCACCGCAATATCCAAGAAAACTGACGATGAATGTGAGGGCACCGGCTATGATAAGAATGTAGGCGATCACTTTGATGACATCGGCATCCGTTTTATTCTGCAAAATAAGAAGGCGCTATGAGAATGCGAATTATCGCGTTAAGTATTCATCGTCGAACACGGTGCGAGATCACGCAACGCTTTATGAATTCTGGAATTCCTAATCCAAGTCACGTGTTTGTCGCTACACTTGCTTATTGACGAGCAGTTATTTGCATCGATTACCGACAAGTGTAAGAATTTATTATGGTCGGATCATTACTAATGTGCTAACAGGGCGATTAACAGGCGTATGTGAGACATTTGACAAGCACAAAATATCGTCAACATGTATGACAACGATGTAAATCAGATTGGGATCAAATGGAAATGTGGAAATGAAACAGACTATAAGCGGGCGATTAATCTGAGGCCAAAAGTGTATCTTACTGTTCCGTGTCGTATAGTAAACGATCAGTTGGATCAGAGCGAGACAGACACTTAGACGTCTGTTCTGGATTTTCTTTTATCGACAAAACTGCCTCTAAATATGCTTACGAGTCAATCGGAAAATTCATAAGTCACATTTAGAGGATTTCTCAAAAAAAGAGTTCAAAATAAGGACCTTAGACGATTGGAACGGAACTGCGGGTGTCACGAAAGTACAATATTTGGGATTCTTTTTTTTCATTTCGAAGGAATGCCTACATATTTACACACATGGATTCAAAAGGAAATTCAACCTACCTGCTGGTAATTAACTTTAGAATCCTAAATATTAAAAAGTTACGTGAATTCGAAACATAGATAAATTTCACCCAACTCATTTTCTTTCGTTCATAACTCCCGGAAAAATGACCTCCTTGGAATTTATAAGATGTTTTCTTATCTTATATAGAAATTGTCAAAAAATATGGTTTTATTAATATTTTTGCGATTCAATAAAGTTGAAAAAAAATAAAGAAACAAAATACATACTTTTAAGAATGGTGAGGTTAAAAAAGCTGGTGAATTTTACCCATGTTCAGGATTCTAGAGTTAATTAATAGCGGAACAAATTCGATTCCAATGAGGATTCTTCTCGCACATCGATGTATGCACATTAATTATATTAATGCATCTCTCTTTTTCTTCCTTAGTCATTGGAATCAACAACCGGAGACCTTGCGCGTATGAGCCGCGAATAAACCATCAAGTTTGAGCTCCCGTCGACTCACCGTAAGGCATCTATGCGAGTATTGTACGTCGTTACAAAACATGCTTATGATACATCACGGCGTATGACATAATGACTTGCGAACAGCACTTGGAATACTTATAAGCTCGCTACATACGAACTGCCGTCTCCGTCGTGTACACGAAGTGGTATCGAGTTTCACGAAGACAGATCGGAGTAACACAGACGTCCCTTTATGCGGGCTTTATGAGAGACGCGGCGTATCCAGCAGTATTCGCCGGCTCTTAATCGTGGCTTCGCGGTAGAACTCGTTATGGTCTCTCTTGTCGTTTTTATTGCAGTTCGCGAAGTAGAATGGAAAAATTCGTCCCTCCTCAATCGGAATATTGCTCGAATAAGTTGTGCCTCTTCCCCCAACTGACTGCCCCATTGGCGGTCATTAATAGCCACAAAATCGCTTTTTCTCATTGACTTGCGCATAAAATCGATTGTTTATAACAAATTAAACGCATAGTGCCGACAGAGTGTCGGCGAGACAAGCCGGCGAACATACGTATTGGAAATTGCGCATTTGTTTACAATCGAACTTTACAATATCACAATAGCATTTGTTGAAGTTCGGCGATTCAAACTTCGGTCGAGCGTCGAAGCAATCGACGGAAATCAACGTCAACGTGTTAATTTACCCAGAGGTCCTGATTGCGCCATTGAATCGAAAATTTTTCTCATGCAGAGAACTTTCTGGGATACAACTCTACCCCAGAGAACTTTTCAATTGCGCCATCAACAATGTCGAGCAAAACACAGAGGAAGAACAAAGCGAGTCGAGCCGCCTGCACTTGTTTCCAAGTGCACGTGCTGAGAACGCCTCTGATTCAGAGACGGATGATCCACGGCTGGATTCTCCAATTAACGGATTAAGGATTCAAAGGACGCATCTCGGCGGTGCTAATAACTCAATAATACAACATAAACTCCGGTCTCGCGACGGCGAGGGGTTGTAAATGTCGCTATCTCGTTTTCTCACCAAGTTACTTGAGATAAATCGAACGGGCGAACGGGCTGCTGCTGCGTGTGGCATTCGAGTTTACGCGTCAGATAAGACAATCGTATTACATGACGCATCGTTTCGCGTTCGCCAGGATGAGCGAGCTCGAGCAATTCAGTCTCTGGATATACACACAAACAGACCAACACACAATTGGCCAGATACACGCGCGAGATCAGGTCGATTTCTATTGTGCTTGCCGCGCGTATTACTTGGCGAGCGCGTTGACATTCTTATCTCGAACACCTGTTGAACGGACATAAGAGGTATTTTTAGTCCGATACATCGAGCACGTTTAGTATAGGCGCGCCGCCGCCGTCTCGGGCGTCTTACCGGACGTCGTTGCTGACGAGACGGCGAAGCGTGCCGCGAAAAATCAGGTCACCGGGTGAAAGGACTAATAAGGGTATCTTGTGTTCGGTTTCACCGACTTGTTCCGCCAGATTGATCGGAGCTGTTCAAGCACGGCGAGTGAGTGGAATCGGGCGCGTCACTCCGATGAAATTCTCAAACAACCCGGAGGTCCTCGGCTCTTCGACCTTTCTTTATGAATGAAACGATATGTTCGATGCGCGTAACGAGCAATAGGAAGTCGTCGCGGGCGTGTCCTCTCTTCAAGTGGATCGGTAAAAATGTCTCTGAGTGAAGCAAGGGTGTGTCTCACCGATAATCGGTGAACATTCACTGATTTTCAGTGCGAACACTCCCACATCACTGTTCTATCTTACGTCTCACTGATCTCCACCAGTGGCAGTGAGATATCACTGCAATATCTGTAGTGCACAAATTCGTTAAGCAAAATTCAACTCTCTGTAATCAGTAGGGGGCGAATGACAGCCAAACGTCGACAGAAAAGCGAACAACAGCAGCAGTATAAAACAGTTCAACCGTGTTTGTTAATTTCCAAACATCTCGGTCCTATGTTCGGACTCTCTTCAATGTGGGGAAGAAAATACATGATTAATAGGTGCAACGCTGATGTAGCTCCCTAAAACCTTGTGTATGTTGTCCAACACAAACAATAATCTTGAAGTCCACATCAAGAACAGAATGTTATCATTAGTTTAGGTTAATTTGAACAGTGGTGGTCCAACTCTCTGCGTTTGTTACGATGGAATTAACGGCTTCAGTGCAATGACACTATTTGTTCTATAGTACACACACGCTCTCAAAATATATAACTTAAATCAAACATATCTTTGGGCAAGTAAGAGCTTTACGCAGATGTTGGAATAATTTGGAAGCAAATAATAGGCAATCTTGATTTAATTAAGAAGATTAATTAATATCAAATTAATATTAAAATAAAATATAATATTAATATTAAAAATTCAGGATTCAGGATCGATTTGACGTGGAAGGTTGGTTCACCGCGTACGTGACTGGAAAACTTATCTAGCGCGTGCGTTGACAAACATTATTATTCTCCCAACATTTGGTTTAGATATTCGCTCCAACATTAAGCGTTAAGCTCTTATTCGCCTCAAGATATGTTTGATTTAAGTTGGACACTATCTATGTTCGCAGAATGCATCAATAATGGGAATAATATAGCTATTATTAACTGATTCTCTCAGCGAGATTTTACCAATTGCAGCGCCATACTTACGACTGAACCGCCAGTTACAAGTGTAGCATTCCAATGAAGAATACGTTGATTATACTTTAGAGAGTCGTGTTTAATGAGTGCGATCAGCTTTAAATCCGTGGCGTTTGTATTATCGTGATTTCTCGCGAAGTGCCGGCGGATTTATCGTATCATTTTCGTTAAACCGTTAAGCACCGTTGAGATCACCGCGCTCGCTGAAGAACATGAAGAACTAATCGAAGCGGGGCTTGATGACGCGGAATGACAACGCTCGTAACTCAAGAGTAATTGTGTTTTCGACATTTTTGCACGAGGACTTTCTTAGATCTTTCTTTTAAGCTCCGAAGTAAGCGATTAATATGTCCTGCGACAGCTCCGTAATAGCCTGTGTACAGGATATCTCAAAGGACACGACCTGCATTTTGCAGGAGAACTTCTTTGAGAGATTTTTCTTGCTACACTGAGAGAAGTTATTCGATAAAAATTAACAAACGGATATTTCCAATCAAAATACCAATGAATTTTTGTATTCGATCAGGAAACATTCGAGGAGAAATATCGGTTCATAATTTTTTGATCGATTTATCTGATGAAATGCCATTATGATCGGAAATATCTGATTAAATTTAATCGGACATAAAAATTTATTGATATTTTGATTGGAAATATCTGCTTGTTAATTTTTTATTGGATAATTTCTTTCAGTATATTCTATATCGTAATATAATCATATTTATAAGTAAAAGTATAACTTTTTGTTGTGCAAAGGAAGCTTTTTACCATATACTTTTAGTAAAATAATAATAATAATAATTTAGAGTTAACTGTAAGTTGATGCAAAATTGACGCCGAGACGTTAATGAGTTCCGATGTACACTCGATCAGAAAAAATTTTCCGCGAAAATCGCAACTTCGAGCGAGTAGATGAATTAATAAAATTGTTTCCCTCGACCAATTTCACAAGTGGACTTCACTTTAATAGAATTTTAATTTGGAGCTTAGTTATACAATGATATGTCATGCTGAAAATTAAAAAGTCGCCGTAAATTATGATCTTACACGACATTTCCGCTGGGGAAATATTATCTCCAGATTGTTCGTAGAATCTCTCGGTGAAATTAAGGCCATGATCCTCGGACGTCCTGTATTTCCGTAGCTCAAAAGAAAAAAACTGATAACCGCTTTTTCGTGGTTGTCTGACGTTTATGCATGAAAGCAATTTTATAATAAAAATTACAGGAATTAGAGCAACATACCGTTCCACTTTAATTTATTATCCTCCCGTTTCATTCGTTTTCTATTTTGTGTCTTATATTTAATGTCTAATTTGAAGTTTAAAGCGATCTCTTCAAGTAAAAAATTAGCAAAAATACTCTCAAGAGAAATATATATATATATATATATATATATATATATATATATTTCCCTTGAGATCATTTTGAAGAAAAATTAAAATTAAAGCAAAATCTTACTTGTGAATTTGTTTCAAGATCTTAAAGGAAATACATGTGTACATACTTCTTTTGTGCAAAAACTGAAAATAATTCCTTCTCAAGAGGAGTCCCAATACAAAAGCACACATATATAAAGACCGGGAAGTTGCGTAAAAAGTAACAATTTTTTTTATGAGATACATAAATAACGAAAAGCGAAAGATATTCAGACGTTTAAACAGAAATATGAACGGAATTATACGATATTGATATATTTCGTGCAGCTGATACTTGATATATTCGATGTGCAGCTTTCGTAGTGAGGTTTCTCCTTCGAGAAAAAGTCACTCTTTATTTTGGCTGGGAAATTACTCCAAACTTCAACAACATGTATGTTCTGTTAATTGCAATCGTCACCGACAAAGGGCTGTCATTTTCCAGAGTGAGAGACGGTGGTCCGAGCAATTTGAAGCCCGAGCCGAGAGTAACAAGAGACCTTGCGAAAACTCGACCCGCAGCAGGCTGAACGGGTCGCAACGGCGTGTGCGCGCAGCGTGGCTGCTCGTCATCGAGCACGAGCTGCTGCTGGAGCTGCTGCTGCTGCCCCGAAATGACCTAATTTAACGCAACTACAGCACCGCGGAGAGCGCGTACGTCAGCGGGTTAATGCGTTTTCTGGAGCTGCAACGACGTGCGCGCTAAATACCATAAATCGCCCTCACACTCGCGCGGATGCGTCGGTGGGAATAGACGTGTCGACAGAAAACGAAGAGCGACCACGTCGAGGAATGTCGGAAGGCCCTTGCCGCGTCTCCTCGCTCGCGAAGGAGATTTCCTCTTTCCACCCTCGCGGACATCAGGAGGAAATTTTGTCGGTGAGGTAAAAGTGCCAATTACACACATAACACCCTGGACGTTCGTATTGTTCAGCTATGTGAACCTGGCACCCGACTTTTGAAAAAATAATTTTTTTCTACGTAAAAAGTTAGCATTTTGTTTGTAGTTGTTTGTAGTAACAATAATTTCGTTTGTAGTTCCATCCATTAAAAATTATAGAAATTTAAAAAAATGAGTAGCACCCCACTTTGAGATATCTCAAATCTGCAAGCGGGTGACGTTTCTAAATCGTTTGTAGTTGTTTGTAGTGATTTTCGTTTCGTTTGTAGTCGAACCGTTCAAAAGTTACAA
>NW_022639560.1:565443-622406 GCF_010583005.1 Odontomachus brunneus | reverse complement strand
TTAAATTGTTGTAACTTTTGAACGGTTCGACTACAAACGAAACGAAAATCACTACAAACAACTACAAACGATTTAGAAACGTCACCCGCTTGCAGATTTGAGATATCTCAAAGTGGGGTGCTACTCATTTTTTTAAATTTCTATAATTTTTAATGGATGGAACTACAAACGAAATTATTGTTACTACAAACAACTACAAACAAAATGCTAACTTTTTACGTAGAAAAAAATTATTTTTTCAAAAGTCGGGTGCCAGGTTCACATAGCTGTATTGTTCTGGCCTTCAAACGAATACAAATATTTAAATTTTCATAGAATATATACATATAGAACATATGTATATATATTCGACATATATATATATATTTTTTTTTTTATATTAAAAGTTTATATAATATATTAAAAGTTTATATAAATATTTGTAAAGAGAGAGAGCAAAACAATAAAGATATCCAGGATTAAGTACGTATTCGGGCATTAGTTTCCTTAATTCCGACACAAATCGAAACGATTTGCGAAGTTTCATCGTAATCGTCGGGACACGTGATTGACACGCGATTGCGATCCCATCGAATAATTATCGCGTTACAATTCCGCAATCTTTCACTGGACCTCTCACATTTTCTTTCTTCCTGCCGAGGTCGTAGACACATTCGCCGGTAAGGAACGCATATCTCAACGGAGAAATGTCCGTTGCAACGTGTTACCCTTTCGCCGGCTGCACGAAACTCATAAAATGAAAGCGGCCACTTTTACTTTTGCACGACGTTCCGCCGCGCGATTCCACCGCCGAGCCCGGTGGAGAGCAATGAATATAAAGAAAAAATAAAAAGGGGAACGAATACATTTAACCGCGACAGAACGAAGGTAAAAACCACGAGCAGCAATCGAGGCTGTTCTCAGTGCAATATCGAAACCCAGCAAAAGCGAGCGAGCGAGAGAGAGAGAGAGAGAGAGAGAGAGAGAGAGAGAGAGAGAGCACGCTTTGGCCCCGTAGCCGACCACGACGACGAAGCTGAGCCGCTGCTCTGTGATGGAACACTCCGATCCTCCCACGCGTCGCGCTAATGTGACAACCAATCATCTCGTCAACGACCAAGTACCGATAATTACGTTCTCGTTTCTCGTTCTCCCTGCCGGTCTGGCGTTTTACTGTACCTACGTCGTCCTCGTCGCGCTTAACGCGCGAGCAATCTGCCATTGATTTCGGTGTTGCCAAAGAGGGACTGCTGTTTCACCGACCCGTGGCTCGCGAGACCCGTTCTTGCTTCGATGATTTGTCTTGATCGATTTATTTTCCCATTAGACGGAACACGAAAACCCCCGAGTCTGTGAGTGAGAGAGAAAGAGAGAAAGAGAGAAACGTGAAACGTAACATAATGCCGGTGTAACGTAAAAATACCGATTTCCAGACACGCATCTAATCCTAGACATTTGTATTTTCCTTTTCCTTTCCTTCTTCAAATATGTATATGAATATTTTATACTTTAAATGTGTGGTGTGTGTGTAATCGGGAAAGTCTCGTGGCGAATATTAAATTCCTCTTGATTTATTTGAACTATTGTATATTTTAAATTCAGCGCAAATACAAATTAGATATATTTCGTGTTTTATTTCTTCAGAATTCTTCAAGAAAAATAGCAATAAATAGAAAAAGAAATCTAGACATGCTTATATTTAAAAATAAAAACCCGCCCTAGAGGAGAATCGCCCAGTTATTTTAAATCACCTGATCACTGAAGAGATTAAATAAATATGAATCCTCAACTATAAAAACGAATATTTAAACTCCGCACAGAGATATGCATATATTCAATACATGTATATTTTATGTTAAAAGTTTCAATATTCGTATTCAAAAACCTGAACAATAAGAATGTGTAAGATTAGGCACGGGTTGGTGCTTTTACTTTATATGGAAAATCTATGGAGGAAAATCTATACGAGAAAAATCTTGTAATAAAAATTGCGACAATATTTTTGTGATCTTGAGCTATATATGATTATGACCGAAATTATTATATGTATATTTGCTTAAAAATGTTATGCACGTTTGACGTTCTTTACCACAAAACTATTGTAATTATTTGAATATTTTTTATATCTTGTATTCGGATAATTCATCAAATTTACTATTTATTATATTTCTATTTATTATATTTATTATATCCCTCTATTTAACATATCTTTATATATTATAATGGTAATTTGTATTACTATTTCAGTACAGTCCAATTTTACGAAAGACGTTGTAAAGAGAAATATAATTTTAACGTAGTTCGTAGTTTAGTAACATAGTTAGTAACGTAGTTTTAACAATATTTTCTCCGTATACTACGACGAGCAATTGTTCAGTCAATGTCACGTATGTCATGCTATCCCCTAGATGGAGAGTTGCACGATTTTCAGCTTTACACATATATGTATAAGGTCAAAACCATTATATCTAGAGCCATTATGATCCTACCATCATAACTAGAGTTACTTGTGCGATTATTAACCTTACGCGTGTATGTGTGAGGCTGAAAATCGCGCAACTCTCGTCCAGGGGATGGTATGGCATATACGACGCCGAGTTCAAGTATAAATATACGTGTCCGATCTATACGATCGAGCGTATCGTGAGTGACGCGACGTGAGACTTTCTGTGAGGAAGGTCAAAATCTTAGAGAGCGTATTGTAACGATGAATGAACTCTAAGGAAAAAACGGACCGAACGATCGTATTTTTCTATCTTCGAAGGTTAAATTTCATTAAGCTCATTGCGATAACGTGGGTTGATAATCATCACACGGATACAGCATCAGATTGACAGAGAGATGTCTGGCAAGAAGTGGACGTGACTTTTTTTACCTACGTTTGACCCAGTTTCGACTTGTCCTTTTGCAGTAAATTAAAATTTCATATTAAATTTATCATATTATTACAATATAATGTCTTTGTATTTTTTCAAGGCTATTATTGTTAATCATTTGTGTGTGTGAATTTATATATATATTTTTTTTTATTTATTTATGTATAAATCCTTCTCTATAGATCTAGATAAAGTACATTTCATTTCATCTTCATTATATATATATATATATATATATATATATATATATATATATATATATATATATATCTTTATATTGATTTATCTCTTTGTTGTTTCTCTATTCTTTTGTAATGATCTATATTTTGTGCATTGTACCTAAAAGATAAGTCCCATGTGAAAAAATGAAATAAGTAAATATTTATCATGTTCTTTTATTAGTAAATATTTATCATGTTCTTTTATTAGCCGTGAATCTTTATATCTATTTCTACCTTTATCTTTCGTAGCTCTTTATCTTTCTTTTCCTTCATCATTTTCTTGATCTGGAAATGGAAAATCAAAGAAATTCCTCTCGACTTTATCCGAAGTTATCTTCAGTTCTTCCTTCTTCTATCAACGCTCGCCGATCGACGATAACTCAATGACGGACGGGCAGAATTTAATGTACGATCAATCCGAGTGAGAATAGAGATACGGGTAACGGAATACGAGTTATTGCCGAGAGCCTATCGTCGCCAATTCTTTGATAGTTAAATTACCTCGCGAAATAAGCGGTGCATATATAAATGGAGCGCAGCGCAGCTCGTTATTCCGTGCCTTCCAGTCGGAGAGTATACCCATGCGCGATCGAGATCGATCTGAGATCTGTCACGTGTTTCTCCGCGGAGCGAAGAAGCCCGTTTCTGATGCTTCGTGTTACTCGAGTTTCATAATAATTATAAGGTGAAACCAGAACAGATGTTAATTGTCGAGTGATAAGCAGGCTCGCAACCGGTGCTACTCGTATTAGAAAGCGACCGTTACGATACGTCACCTCCTA
Source organism: Odontomachus brunneus (assembly GCF_010583005.1). Classification (NCBI taxonomy): domain Eukaryota; kingdom Metazoa; phylum Arthropoda; class Insecta; order Hymenoptera; family Formicidae; genus Odontomachus; species Odontomachus brunneus. The sequence continues at coordinate 618,548 of NW_022639560.1, read as the reverse complement.
ACTAATTGACGACGCGCGCAGCACTTTCTTACCGCATGTGAAATTGCTGGAAAGGTTTTTTCCTTCTTTCCTCCTTTTCTCTCTTTTTCGTTTGAATATCTCTGACACTAATATTGGCTACTTTTTTTGCCAAGATATGCAAGATATGCAAAATAAACTCGACAAATTTTTAAGAACGAGAACATTAATATCGAACAAGAAGAATATACGATCGTTCCACCCGTTATTTTTGCTCAAGTTGAGCAATTATTACAACAATTGAAAATACAAGTTAAGAATTATCAGAATTATTAAAAATTATCAGAATTATTAAGTAAAATCGTTAATTTAATTTTTACAAGTTAAGAATGCAACTTGAAAATTCAGTCGCAGACAAAGAACCAATTCTGTATTTTTACAACTGTACCAATTCGTTATTTTTACACAAGTAGACTCACCGTTGCAATAATTAGAAATAAAAGTTAAGAATTAAAAACAATTATATGTTTATTCTCACTAATTAAGAATTATCAGAATTATTAAGTAAAATAATTTCCCAAGAATATATTTATATATTCTTGTTAGTTAAGGATAAATCTGGAAAATCCAATTTTAAATTGTAGATAACGAATCAATTCTACTTGTGCTCGAGTACGATTGCGACTTCGATTTGTTCGTGAAATTGAGGAGAATCCGCTTGGTCTCATTGAACATGTGTGTAAAGGCGGCGCAAGAATAGGAAGAGGCAATATGCTATTCTATGCATGTACAGGCGCGTGATTGCGCCACTAAAAGACAACTAGAGACGCACACGAGGGAGGAAAAGGTCTCGGAGTAGTAATTATTCGAAGGAAGTCGCTCTATTCCCTATTGTTCTTGTTAACCACGCCGCTCTTTAAGGCGAGTCGCTCTCTTTTTACGTCTCTTCTCCTCGCCGCTTATAGAGTCAAGCACCTCGTTAAACGTAGATTATCCCGTATCTTTACACGGCTCATGACGAGCGTATAATATGCACGATACGCTGCGCACGCGCGTCCCTTCTCGATTCCCCGAAGATACCGGAGACACCGATAATTACCTGCGTTAAAAGTAATTAAAAAAATAAAAATAAAAAAAAAGACATACAATTCACTCGTAACTGCAAACGGCTGGACTAGATGAGACTTGCGTAAAGAGGACTATATCAATTCTTATGGATAAAATGAACAAAACCGACTTGGTATTTCTGTAGATATTTTAATGAGGAGAGACTTGCTATTTTTCTTTTAACCTCTTCAGCGCGGAGATGTAAAACAACTGCGCGATTCCCTCCAGGGTGGGTTTTTTATAAGCTATATTTAGATTTCTTTTTTATTTATTTGATTCGATGAAGTTGTAAAAGGTTATAATGAAAAAAAACAACATGTTAAAAACGTGAAAAATTGGCTTGGATAAATTTTACCTATGTTTAAAGTTCTAGGATTAATTGAACGTCTCTCGCCTTCTTTCGCGATTGCTGTTACTCCGAAGCCCCAGACCTTTTCCTTTTTCTCATAAAAAAAGTAACAGCAAAACAGTATAGAGAATTCAGAAAGACTACGCTTCGCGTGTCTCACATATCGATCCATCGACACATGTATCGGCTGGGAAAATTACATTAATACGTGCGCTGTAGCGACACTGACGTGTACGGATAAGATATATGTATGATGGCATGTTGCTTACATACGTCGCATTGCTCACGCTACGTATTTACGATTCATTGCTAGCTCGTACGAAGCAGAAGTTCGTTATTATCGCACGTTAATAAAGACAGTGTCTTCTCGCTGCGGACGGAAGACCTCACGATCAGGAAGAATACGAGAAATCGCCTGATGATTTTTGCCCGACTCTGTTGTTAATCGACAACTCGGCGCGCACGAGTGTCACGAGAATCGGCGTTGGTGAGTGTCGAATCCGGTTTGAATTGAGCCGACCGACGATCACGTTGTCGCGCCCGTCGTAACAAGAAATTACATAACATATTTATGAAATAATTACCGCGGTGGCTCGAGAGAAACTTAGAGTTACATAAACGATCAACTGTATTAATGATATGCGAGAACCATTTTTTTCTTCCTCTTTTTCTTTCTCTTTTTCTTTCTCTTCTTCTTTCCCCCTCAGACATATCTCGATGCAATGCTAGATCTGGAATCCGTGCTTATCTTTATTGGTCCTTAAAACGTGTCCTTATCTTTCCATTTCCACGCGACAGCACGTGAAGCCACGAGGCACGAGCAACGGCGATAAAACTGGCAAGCGTAAAGCCACCTGAAATATGTAATCGCCGTTCTGAGGGCGCTATTACGGGCATCAATTATCGCGGGTTTGTTTTATATTTCCGTCTGATTTCACGCTTCCAGTTTACTTTTGCGAGGGCTACCTCAGCACGCGACATCGGCGGACGTAACTTCCACGCTGACGGAAGATTAGAGATCTCGCACGTGACAGCTCGAGCGTTCCTTGAACGATTCCACGTGCGTCGTATATATACTGAGAAAAAATGTCTGATATTTGTAAGTATAATTTCACAATAAGTATGGAGAAATGATCACTAATTACGACCAAGAAGGCCGTTTTTCTCTATGAAATTCTACTATGATGTTAGTTCTATTATGATAATTATTAATGTGGATATTGTGATACTGTCGTGTTAAGACGACCAAAAAGTACGATTGAGACCAAAAATAACTATACGTCTATTCGTTTTCGAAGAACTCCTATATCAGTGCAAGTAGTTAGAGTAAAGCAGGTATATTCTTTCACTCTAGAACTTTTTTATTTTATTGCAGTATATACTAGTTCAAAAGTTCTTTGGAAATGAACAGGCCTTGTAATTTTATAGCTAGATCAAGCATTTCTCTCTCTTTCTTTCTCTCTCTCTCTCTCTCTCTCTCTCTCTCTCTCTCTCTCTCTCTCTCTGTCTCTCTCTTGATGTATTCTACATTAAATGTATTCCTGGCAAAAACTCACCAAGATGTCGTACTGATCGAGCTTGCCGATCAGGTTGGTGAAGGAACTCCTATCGGCGAACAACCAGATACCGACAGTCAACGCCGCACCTCCGGCAATCTGCAAAGCACAAACTTAATGTAGTACGTCTCCGTTCTGCATCGCGGACTTCAAGGCTGGCTCCAAGGAAGCAAGCCCGGTATTCTGCCCGGTGGCGAAGCGCCGGCATCGTGCAATTCACGCGATCGAAAAGTTTCACCTGCGATCGCTCTTCGCTCCGTGGCGACCGCATTGCGATTCCTTCGATTCGCTCGAAGATACCGAGTGACTCAACAACACGGTGCCGGCGCTGCCGGCGCGTGATGCAGCTGACGAAATCGTTCAGCGGAATTATCTCGAGATCGCCACTAATTGCAAAGACTTTGGTAAGTCGAAGTCAGATTTTTTTACTCGAGCTGTTTCTTCTCCCGTAACCTCCTTCAGGTCAACTCTCCTTCCTCTCTCCTTGACGGCTTCTGAATTCAATACTTATTTCGTTGCGGGAGATATCTCTCTTCATAATTTTCAGATTTATATTCAGTCGCGAGTGTGTGAGCAGAAATTTCCTTCAAAATTTGGTAACATTCTTCTACTAAGATATATTTACATCATGTGTCAGAGAAAAATATTTAGGGGATAAAAATATTTATTCAGTAGGCACTAATGACACATTTACTTAAATCTAATTTCTTTTATGTAAATAGATATTAAATAGACTAAACAATTGCTTTTATGAAAAGTCTAAAAAAAAGACTTTCTTGTTTGAATATTTTATTAGCACTAGCTTAAACTACTCAGCGTTGTTTGGGTTATCACAAAGTGTTGAGAAAATGAAATTAAGGAAAGTAGATGGAGTGTCCAAGTTTCATGGTAGCCTATATTTTCCGCAAGAAGTCCTAAAGATCAACTATGTAAAATTTAGTCTAAATCGGTTGAAGAGTTTAGAAATAAACAGGCAACATACAAACAGATACTCTATTTTATATATATAAATAAGTAAATATGTTATCACAGTAATCACTGAATAAATATTTTTCAATTTTTTAAATATTTTCCTTCTCTCAATATACGCATTTACATTACATACATATTTTTTAAATTCAGTAGCGTCTTATGGAAGAAGAGATATCTTTGTGAGGAGAAATTGAGGAAACGGAGGAAACTTGTCCCCGCATCTGACAATTTGTCCGGAAATTGAAAACCCGCGAGAATGGAGCACCATGAAAATCATATAATTAACATCGTACACTACCCGAGGCAAGGATTCGAGCAAAGTGCGTTTACGCGATTGCGACTGGTTGCGAGGTTGATAAATTATCAGCCGTGTGATCTTAGCGGCGCGAAATGCAGACACGGCGGGCTCCTTCGCGCTTGAAGTTACCACTATAGAAACTCGTTGTGTATACTCACGAAGAAAATGAAGTTGAACAAGCAGAGGAAATACTTGGCACACTGCGAGACACAGCCCATTTTCGCGGTGCGATGATTTCCCAATTGCGTCTGTAACAAATCGATACATACGTTAATTATGCACGACGAAATGTATCATGAAATTCCAATAATATGCATGGTAGTCCAATTAACGGATTGCTAATAATAACACCTGCGTCAATACCGCGATTTCCAGGTAAACGATTCATGCTTTCGATTGCATATCGCACAAAGAAAACGAACATGAGAAATGATAAAAAAAGTATACGAAAAGTATACGAAGAATCAAACTATATGTGTGTGATTAAAAGTGATAATAATTACAATGAACCATAGTAATTATCACGATCTGTGATAACGACTATAATATGTATTTTTCAAATAATAATAACATATAATAATTATAACAACATATATTTTTCAAATCCAATAAAGTCCAGAAATATTATAATAACGGAAAAAAATAATTTGCTGCAGCAGCAAACTAATTTGCTGCATATGGACAGTTAAATATAATTCGCTGTGCTAGCTACTTTTTCTTTGCAGCAGGAACCTATTTTCTTGTTATGATAACAGGAAAGTCTGCTCCTATAACAAGAAAAGTAGTTAACGTAGCGAATTTGTTACAGATAGACAACTAAACATAATTTACTGCTTTAGTTACTTTTTGTTGCAGGAACAGATTTTATTGTTATCATAGCAAGAAAATTGGCTTCTGCAGCAAAGAAAAAGTGGCTAATACAGTTTATTATGTTAGTATACAGTAAATTATATTGGTTGTCCATATGTAGCAGATCTTTTTTTTCCGTGAACGACTAATAAGAACTACGCAGGCTCGTGGTTGCAATTAATAATCTTTTGCAATAACACTTTTAGCAACGCTTTCAGTGATTAGTTATACTTCAATAATGCTTTTAGTGCCTCTCTAAATTTCTTAGAGCGGAATCTCATTCAAATTCTGTTTTCCTCAACCAAAACGCATTTACTTGTGCTACTGTTCTTATGAACCAAATTCGGTTTTTAATAAAAAATTCTGTTTCCTTCGAGCAAGACGTATTTAGTTGTGTCATTGTCGCGTTCATTCAATCAATCTTCTCCTCCGTGAAGGAATCTAAAGAATGATCGAACACTTGAGAATTCCAATACAAATCTATTTCATTCAATAGAGTCTTTCAAGAAAGTGCCTCTAAAGTCGATTGATTGCCATCCGTGTTCGCGTGCTCATATTGAACGATTTAAGCGTGATTTTGCGACAGTCGGGTGCTCAGCGAGGACCGACTAATTAATGTGGGCGAGCGCGCAACCGGCATCGTCGCGTGACGTGGGCGAAAAACAAAGAGGTGGGAATTGTCTAAATTAGACCAGGGAGCATGTTGCCAATCAGTCTCAAGGATGAGTCCTCTTCTCCGTGAGCGTGGATGACGCTCAAATTGAGACGATTCGCAATTGGCGGCCGGATACCCGATTGTCAGAAACATAAATCGGCAATTCACGAATGAAGGTATCGCGCAATTAGGAGACGTCTCGCGACGTCTCGCGACGAAAACGTATCTCTTCGTCGCAATCTCGTGCTTGACGCGCGAAAGAGCACCGGGGGAGATCGTCGACGGCGATTCCCGTCGACCCCGCTGCTCCAGTTGCGCAGCTTCTACGGCCGGGTCGAATAGAGATCGGCGAAGGCTGGTAGAACCACGCGGAAACCTTGATCGAGCGACCCAGTATCGAATATCCAGATCACGGTTCTCGTTACTACACGAGAGGGACTCTGCGTTCATCTCATGTCGTCTCGCGTTACCTTGATACGACGATATCGACTGCAAAGCTATAGACCACCGTCGTTGTCGCAGATGTTGCTGCTTAGTCGCTGCCAGTCTCCCCCGTCTCGCTGATCCTCAATAGGGCTCCAGCGAAAAATTCGCATGAAGCACGCGACTGGCCGCACAAACGGCGGCACCGGACGAAAACGTCCCAGCTTCTCAATTCCGGAGAGTCCGGCCGAAATCAATGAATGAACAGCCATTCGATCGATTCGCGACGTCCAAACGCTCCGAATGACAAGGAAAATTCACATGGAAACGGCGTAAGATAAACAGTTTCTGTTTGCTTGCTCGCTCCATCTTCGCTCCACTTTCAATCGACCGTACGAATTCGAGTTGTAAGATATAAAGTGAACTGAGAAACGTGGGCGCCATATTGATAAACAAACAATCATATAAGAAGACGAGGAAGAATGTCGGAACGGGAGCCTGGATACTTCAGTGGTTTAGAGCAGTCGCCCGGTAAGCGAAAGACCCGGATTCGAGTCCCGGCCCAGCAAACTCCGACTTCCGATATACTTTTCTCTCCCACTCTTACAAAATGGTCCGAATTGTATGACCATCTGAATAACTGCAGCAGTAGCAGTTACTCAAATAGAAAAATTTCCAGAAAAACGGGTCACTAGTCGGAAACTGATCAGTTTTTATTAACTGAGATTTATTGACAGTAACTATTTAGAAACTGAGCAGGAAAATACTGACCAGAAAATAGACAATAAAAATGGTAAGTAAATATGCAATTTTTCTATCTAGGAAAACCTCGAGGAAATACTTGCTCGGGGCAGGCTTCAGCCCGTCCCGCGAACGGGCGGGAGAGAGCGCTTTCTTTGAGACCTTGGATGACAAGGGGAAGTTGGGAAAATCCAACGTAGGAGGTGAGGACGTTAGTTCTCTCACGGCGTCCCGCGAGGCTCCCACTCCTGGAAATCGATGACGACCATCCAGGGCGAGAAGCAACCATCCAGTGCGCGCGGCCTGATATAGGAAGGAGTCAACGACACGCGGAAAATTGGATCACCCGATAGCGAGAGATGCTGCTGGGTTCCAGGTCAGCGGGTCGACACGCGCCGCGCGCCGAATCAGGCTCGGACTTTTTCCCTTCGTTTCACTTGGCTTCGCGGTAGCGCGAAAAGTCTGCTCTCTCACGTCGATCGGATCATCATCAATTGGGATGCGAACGTTCCCCTGACATTTGCGAATTACGAGGCCGAAAGAATTAGCACGTTGACTGTCAAGCTGATGCTCGCAGAGTGTCGGGAAGCTCAACTGAGGCTTGAACAACGAGAGGCACGGCGGAAATGTCATTTATTCGACGCCTTCGTCTCGTCGATGCATTCGTTAGCGTTACATAAGTCCGCCGTAAGAGAGACATCACGAGAGCCTTTAAGAATCACGCGGAATAATAACAACGAATACGTGATGCAAATGTGAAACTGCCATGCCGGGGAAGTTTCAGACCTGGGCAGCTCGGAATTTCTGGAATTTCGAGCCGGATTTTGCTGGATTTTCGAGTGAGAACGAGTTGACACGTTGGCCGTCGAATTTTCACATATTGCTCCAAAGCTCAAACAAAATTTGAATGATCAAAAAGTTGCGGCGAAAGAAATACACTGCATACGTTTGCTAGCTGGCTAGTTTTATACTGACTGCATATTTAATTCCTTAAATACAAGTTAGTTAGGTTTCATGTATAAATTAAGGAAATATAATAAAATTATAATGTCAACCACTCGTGGTCCCCTACAACAGTTAGCTCAGTCATTTGAAAGATTAAATAGGTGTACTGATGAATCGATTGGAGATATTGGAGAAAAAACGTGAAGATTTCGTCTCGCACACAGCTCCGAATTAGGCCATTCTTGAACGAACGCGAGCTTATCTTCGCCCATTTCCTGCAGAATAGCCGGAGCGATGGATTCGCGACGCCTTGTATAGACACAATCAATGCGTTGCTGCGCACAACAGACAACACGACGCGCCGTGAATGTCGCGCGTGTTAAGCGTCTCTCGCTCCGTGATGGTGAATTGCGTCGCGAGATTTCAAGGTAAACCTATTCCACCGTGCATGCTAATGATCATTTGGCGTAATGGCGTTGCGCGCGTATTACGATCGTAATTATGATCTCGTGCGACGCGGCAGCACGTGCTCAGAACGATGGAGGTGGCCGGAGAAAGATGTGGGAAAAAAAAACAATGCACCTCTCGTTGAACTGTCCGGTAAGAACGCGGCCTTAAGGCCTGCGCGCAAGAATATCCGCAACGCGTTGCGTTAACTTAAGAACAAACTTATGTCAACGCACGAAGAAATCCGTAACTTTCATAACGGATTTTTTTGTTGACATAAGTTTACTCTTAAGTTGACGTTACGATGTTCTTGTGCGGAGGCTCTTAAACGGTTTCTACAATGAAAACTTAAACCATAATAGGCTTTCTACAATAAGTTATTAGTTATAAGCCGCAAGCAAGTTGACCAATCACAGTTGACTATTTCGAAATTAATCGATTGTAGTTGGTCAGTGTTCAAATAAAACGAAATATCGTCACCGTAGAAGTAAACGGACACTCGAACGTCGTCACTTCGGTATAACGTGCGTGGAAAATTACGGCATTAAACCGATACGTTATTGAATGTATCGCATTTAATCGACCTTTACTCACTTATTTTTATACTTTTCTCTCTCTTCTCCCTTTCTCTCTCTCTTTTTCTATCGTTCTCTCTCTCTCTCTCTCTCTCTCTTTTTTCTTTCTTTCTATATCTTTCTCGCCTTCAAAAAAGGGTAATCGTTAATGCCAAAACCGCTTGGACGTCGCGCTAAAGTCTCCACTTCTCGCGAATGATAACGGCTTTTCTCGGAGGTGCCTCGCGCCAACTCTCTCGCGTAATTGCCTGCACGAAATAATAAATGAGACTACCGCGATCTTTAAAAGCAGGCAACGGTATATGTCGCGCGTGAGCGCGTTCATTCATATGTTGTGTGCGCGCTCTCGCGCGATGGAAAAATCTCCTCTTCGTCGCGACGTCACGGCTACCTAACGCGTATGCACTTTCACCGAGAAACCAATGCAACCGCACTTGTTCGCCGGCTGCGGAATCGATAAAAATCACGCGATTGCCTGATCGTAAGTATAATTTACGTAAGCGCCGTAACCCGTTCTTTCTCGCTGCGCGGTAACAAGTGGAACTAAATATTCGCGAATTAAACGATACCGAGATACACGCGAATTTACGCAGCAAGTTAATATCAAGCGTAATTCAACAGAGCACGTAGGACAGCGCTGAAAATGGAAGATTAAGAAGATTAGCGCGAACCAGCTTACATCCTATCACTTTCCATCGCGCACTCAAAACGCAAGGTGAAAAATGCAAGGTGAACCTTCGAGCCTTTCATTCGTTGCTTTTAATTCCTCACTATATATAGATAGGTAGACAGATTTATTCGATATTCTGAGACAAAAAATCCCTTCGGGCACACGGTGATAAGAATGCAAGATACTATGGCTAGTGCACGGAGAGAATTTCATAGTAAGAGTGACTGTAGAATTTTGTGTAACCGACAGGAATAGGTTCGACATTTCGCAGTAATTTATTATCCTTTCATTTCATATGTGCTATTTATATTTTTATTACTTAGGAACTGAGATACATGCTGTTAAAAAGTCAGCTACGTTTCCAACGAAATTGACTCTGGACGCCGCTGATGACGGAATTGAATAATTATTTTATACTACTATTTATATACTATTTTTATGCTCAATTTATTTCTCTATTCGATTATATCGTATTTTTAATGAGCAATGATGGATACTCAATAGTAATAATATATAAAAAAAAAATGGATACTTTGCAATTCTGTAAAGAAGGATACTATCATATCCGCGTATAGATATAATGCTGCAATAATGTATCAAGGAGTGCAAGGAGAAGTAAACAATGCAATGTAAGTAAACAAGCATGTAAGTTAAACAATAAGTCAAGTAAGGAAGGAAGCAGCTAATATGTGCAAGAGATAGAAGGAGATAAAGCTTACCCTGCTGTCGCAGGGTCGAAAATGGAGAGGAAAACGTGGGGCAAGTCTCTCTCTCGAGAAATTCTCACGAATATTACGATACCAGACGGGTATGTGTGTAGGAGGTAAGGGTGTGCGGTTACAGTACGGGGCTTCTCACGACACAATGACAGCGAATCATCGCAGCGTGCAATCAACACGCACACTCGCGCGATATCGCGTGCACGGCTTGCTCTACGCTCACGACTTTACATAACTCTCTATGCGTCCTGCGTGAGCTCCATCGAGAGCATTTAAAAAACCGCCCTTTCGTAAATCATGGCGCGCGCTTCAGCTTTTCGCGACAGCGCTCCGTTCCAAGACGCGCGTCTTAACCCTTTCGCTATCAATCTTGTTTTCCAAAAATACAATTTCTTTTTTTACTTTTATTTCATTATAAATACATATAATGTAGTTTTAACAAAAAAATTGACAATTTTGTATTTGATATCAAAGAGATAGGGAATACTGATATCCTATTAGGGTTTTTTGGAGGACATATTCGTCCCAAAGATAATAAGTAGAGTGATAGCTAGTGTTCTATATAAAAAAAACTCTTTATTCAAATACATAAGATTATTATTAATGATGGGGAAAATATATGTCCCGTAGCGAAAGGATTAACATATGAATTAGCCGTAGTTATGCCAAAATGATCCAATTCACATGGAGTACGTTTTACGAAAAAAAATCAAGATAAAAATTTGATACTAATTGTGATGAAAATTGTGACAAGAAAATTTGATTTTATTTGAGTCAAATTTTTAGTAAATTTGATACTATTGTGTTATTTGATATTATTATATTATTTGTATAAAATCTAATACCATCTGTATCAAATTTATATATAAGGATATTTATTGACAAGCTTAACACTAAAAAATGGATAGAAAATATGCAGCTAGTAAAAAATGGCGCAATCAGTGTCATTATAAGGCTTGGATCTTTCCTGTTTCACATAGAAAGAACGTGTAAACTACCTTTGTATGGACTCACTATTGAACTAACTAACAAGAACTCAAAAAACATAATTTATAGGTTGGATCACAGCAATGATCAGTTAACGAGAGGGTTGAGTTGCGAAATGCCAAAAATAATGAAGTCGATTTCGGGGAAACCTTTCGGGAAGTGGAAAATCACACGCGAGAACGCCTTCATATCGAAATGCTAAAAACGGAAATTGCAACTGATCATTTTCAACGATATCGTAATCGCCACCTTGTACACGCGATCTGCGAAGGACACAATTGTGCGTGCATAATCAAGATCCCCCCTCTCCCTCGATTTAAAATCGTATTTAAATTTCTGGTTTCAACTCAGCATCCTGTTGTCGCGTGTCCCAACAGGAGATAAATATCGGCCAACGTAGTGGAAAATATCTTCGTTTATTGTTGTCCACACCAGCGTGTCGTCGCGCTGTTTATTTTCGCGAATTCATACCTTTCCGCTTGTTTCTTTCAATGAACTCGTCGATCTGGAATATCGTAGAGTTCGAACGACACAACTTTCGAGGCGTTTCGTTCGAAGAGAACGAAACGGAGGGACGGACGGACGAGCAAGCGAGATACTCGGCAGCTCCGGCTGTTACTCGGTATAATAGCTTCCTGATTATTCCACGAGGCGCTCAGCTGATTTCCGTCGTGTGCGAGCCGTAGTGCGAACTGCCTCCACAAACCGATTAAGCGGCATATTTTTGTTCAGAAGAAAAAAGAGAAGAGATCATTCCTCGGCCGAATATGCATCGACATAGCAAATCGCTCCAAGAGCAATGATTAATTCTCAGTTTTCTGCTCAAATCTTGGCTCCTTTCATCCTTTCGCTATCAATTTTGTTTTCTAAAGATACAATATCATTTTTTTATTTTCACCTCATTAAATACATTGATAAATATATAATGTAGTTTTAGCCAAAAAAATAAAACTTTTATGTTTGGCGCCAAAAGAATACGGCCGGAACTGATGTTCCATTAAGGTTTTTGGGAGGGTATATTTGTCTTCCAAAGGTAATAATTAGAATGACATATATGTTCTATATATTAAAAAAGCTTTTTCAACTGGATAAAGTTGAACATATGTTTTCCTCACCATTAATAAGGCCTAATAAAGGGCTTTGTCCCTTTAGCGTCAAACATAAAACTTTTAATTTCTTTCGCTAAAATTATATTACCGTATTTAATGAAGTAAAAGTAAAAAAAAATTGCATCTTTTTAGAAAACAGTATTGGTAGCGAAAAGATAACTTGCTTCTCGGTTTTTTTTGTACTTCAAGATGCATTATCGCAACGCTACATTTACGTGGAGAAAATATATCATATTTTTCTTTTTCATACCAATTCTTTTCAAGTTCACTGTATCTTTACACAAAAAAAGAATAAATCGGACACCACCGTCAAAAGCAACACAGGTGGCACGACACACTCTGTACGCACTATCCTCGACTCGGAAGGGTCTCAAGTAGGTCGTAAAAACCTTTTCCTCTTCATGAAGCGCACGCAACACAACGCGGCTATGTGTTACGCAATATTCATTCGTAATGTCGCCGTGGCCGCTTTCGACGCAGAGTAATCACTTACTATTTACTCGAAATCGTTGAGTCGTCTTTCTCGTTGCGCGAGCATGTATCCTGAATTCACGCGATGCTATTCCTCGCGCAGCGCTCCTCGCATGCCGCGGGACGTCGTCGCGCGGACGTATGCACGAAAACTCCTTCGGAAATCAGATAATAAGAATGCAACACCGAGGGCAGATGCATCCCGCTCGCGAGCAGGTGCAACGGGAGTGACGTGGAAAAAAAACACATGGCAAGGGAAAGAGAAAAAAAGAGGCACATTAAAAAGGCTCAGGGCGGTCTCCGGTGGTCGGAATGCGGTTTCGACGCGGATCCAACGAGGGAAGGAGGAGGAAGGAGAGAATGGCGAAGAGGAGAGACACGGGTGTTGTTGGAAAGAACGGGAAGGCACGATCGGAGATGCTCATAATCCCTTTTTCTCCCTATCTCTCGCGTATCGGCATGTCGCCTCTCTTTGACGAATCGTGCGAATATCGAGGGAACTAAATCAATCAGCGAATCGTCCGTGTCTCGCTTCGACCGGTATTGGAGATTCTCCCAAAATTGACGGCGAAAAAGGAACCGTCGGAACAGGTTGCAATGGCTCGGCGCAGCCCAACCCTTTTTTTCTGCGCGTGTGAAGCTTAACAACTGCTCGTCTAACGGGACTCGCTCCTCGGTCGACTCTTCTCTCTTCTCCTCGCCATTCAAACGCGTCTATATCGATGTCGTGTGGGCAGGACACGCGACGTTACTTTCTTTGCACTTCTCTGCAAATTATTCCCCCCGGAAAATTCCGTAAATACACGCGTACATCTTGAACGGCCCTCGAGGATAATGACTTGTTAGCGCTATTCGCGAAACTCGATGTGTGATACAGTGTGTTATTCTCTTCGATATAGTGCCTATATTTAATTGAGTCGAGAAAAAAATTAATAGAAGAAAAATGTAAACAAGGATAATAATTAAGTTGTCTTTGTTATCGCAGTCAAACATTGTCCCCAGAAAAAAATGCACACACACTGCAAAATATTTGGTGTTAAATTCAACGTATTTCATACGTCCCGATTTATTCACCTTAATTTTTGTGCTGACTCGAATAAATATGTAAACAAACGACACAAATTATCTATATATATCAAATATGTGTATACCAAGAATTTATATATTTACATATAAATTGTGTTATTTCAACATTTGGAAACATTAATATGGGCTCAATGGGAGAATAATCAAAATAACATAAACGATATTAATAACGATAATTTGTTAAATTTACGGTTACGTATGTGAAAAATTTGACACAAAATTAAGACACAGATTGATTTCAATAAAAATACAAGGTGTTTTTTATTGTACGAAAAGAAGATTCCTTCTGGAAGATCCTTATCGATCAAGGACCTCTTTAGCTGAGAGTTAAATTTAAAGACCGGATATTTTGGGAAGGTTAACGATGATATTCGCACTGATGGTTTTTACACTCGCTACAAAGAGACCATCAAACCCGAGAAGCCTTGGGATCCTGATAACGATCTTCAGCTATCGATTAAGCACTTTCTCTCTCTTTCTCTCTCGACAAAGTTCACCTGTCTCGCCGTACCAAATAATTTCCACGGGAATTTCTGGTTTACTTATCAAAGCCCCGAGCGCTCGGCTTAACGGTCGATTATTCTTTATCCAGGAATAGATCCAGCAAGATGTGGAAGGTTGCGTAGTAAGTACTTTATCGCCTCGTTAATGCAGCCTTCGCAACGCAATGTTCGACGCGGAAACAATAAACGTTCCCCGGCAATTGTAGCAATTAGAACTCGGAAGAAATATTTCCACGAGCTGTGATCGAGCTGTTCAAGCTGAAGAGTTCCGAATTCGAGCTCGGAATTCATGGGCAATTCGAGCGTGATGAATGGTCAATCGGTACACTGAGAGAAATGATTCGACAAGAAACAAACAGATATTTCTAATCAAAATACCGATGAATTTTTGTATCCGATCAAGAAACATCCGATAAAAAATATCGGTTCATAATTTTTTGATCGATTTATCTGACGAAATGCCGTTATGATCGGAAGTATTCGATTAAATTTAATTGGATATTCTCATCAAGTATAAAAATTTATCGGTATTTTGATCGGTATCCGTTTGTTAATATTTTATCGGATAATTTCTCTCAGTGTACGATGCCAGAAGGCTTAGATTATTCGAATAGTTCGAATACTAAAAAACCCCAAAACTCGTTGCAAACAAACAGGGAACGAACCATACCTTCTTTATCCCTTCTCATCTCATCTGTATTCCGTCAAGTTTGAACAGTTTCGAACAACGTTCATCTAAGAAAGAAGAACTCTCGTTGCAAGACTCTCTACTCTCTACAATTTTACATTCTGAGCGAACACTTTTACCGAAAAAGTATATTTCTCTTCTGAATGAAGTGGATTATCAATCGGAAATCCACATTCCGGATTCGTTGAGAAAAAAATATCTAAGGAATAATTATTCCGCTGGACATCGATAACATATCATAGTAATGCAAAATATTTTTCGAAATTGGACTGTACTAATGGCGCGGCAGCCTGAAAACTGCCGACGCCGGCGGTACCTTAATAGTCAAGCTTGATATGAGCCTCGCGAAGATTACGCGTTAGGGGCGTAAAATGGTGAGAGAAAAAGGGGAGATACACGGTCAATGGATAATGTAGGAAGAAGAGAGACTTATGTGGTGGGCAGCCGTTACCATAACGACACACGGTGCCGCGCGATGCCATTGCCCTCGGGTGCATTACGTGTTTGTCCCCGCGCGAGCGAGCGAACAGCGGGGTAGGTAATTCGGATTGTGGAACTTCTATTAGGGTGGCCTCTCTCTTCCTCCTGTCCTTCTCTCCCTCTCTCTCTCTCTTGTCTGTGACCGTCAACGAAGGGTGCGGGTGAACTTGTTCGCACGGTGTGTGTTATGTGTCGCGCCCACGCCGACGTCGCGCGGTTGCTATGTATATATATATGTGTGTGTGTGTGTGTGTGTGTGTGTGTGTGTGTGTGTGTGTGTGTGTGTGTGTGTGTGTGTGTGTGTGATAAACACTCGATGGCAGGAGGGTTGCGACAATTTCTTTCTTTCCTTCGCTTCGACGAATCCCCGAAATAGGCGAAAATTACTAGATTCGTCCTTGCAATTGTCCACCTGCCCGCGAACCCTCGCCGACGAGTCAGTAATAGTGTTTCTGACTGAAACCCGTAAAGGAGTATTTCAGGTAGTGAAATATTTCAGTGAATATTCAGCGATTTTCAGTAGAAAACACCGCTATCTTTTGCCGCCTTATGTCTCACTGATCTTGTTCAGTGGAAACGAGGTTTCACCGCAAAATCTATAGTGCATAAATTAGTCGTGCAAAATCCAGCTTTTCTTCTACCCAATTTTAATCCAATTTTCTGCGTTTGCGGCGATGAAAACGACTTCCATGCGATTTACGGATGACGACACTGTCCACGTTTGCAAATTGCGTCAACAACAGGCACACTCGCTTCTATCAACTGATCTTCTCAGCGAGATTTTCATCGTATTGGAGTGTGCTATACTTATAACTGAACTATCAGTTATAAATATTGTAAGCCACTTTCTCTCTGCTCGGTTATTAAGCAGTATACTATACTTGAATCTGAATATAGAGATGACTTCAATGTTACAACTCGACCACAATAAATGTACATTTAGCTGCATTGAAGTTTATTGTACAACATAAACGTATGTATAAGGATGATGTGTAAGGTCTCGGTACGTGACTAACTGGTCAATGTACCCGAAAATATATCACTCTTCTCTATATCGATAATATTTCTCTCGCCAACTTTTCACTGCTTACGAATGCACTGTCTCTTCACCTTTAATTTCTATTTTTCAAGCTCTCGCATTTAGTCTCTGTCCTGCTCTGTCTCTCGCTCCTCTCTTTATTCTCTTTCTAGCTTTGTTTTGTTCTCTTATTTTCTTCTATCTTCTATCCTCTGCTAATTCGCTCTCTGCCTCTCTCTTTCTTTCAACCAGTGCCGCTTTTTAAAGAACAGGCTCCCTACTTCAAATCTTTCCCCAATTATTACCATCCTCACGCAATTAACGTTCATATGATAATTTCTTACAATATAATATTTCAATGAAGAACACACTGAGTGTACTTTAGAGAGAGGGAAGAACGTCGCGATCTCCTGATGCGCCTGTATTCGTTTCTACCTGATTTCTCGAAGTGGGGAAGAAAGAGGGGATTAATGTGCTTGTCCGAACGAGAACCAAAATACAATCTATTTTTAACGAAAAGGAGGATCCGAACGAGAACCGAGAAGATTGCCGTAACGGCGAGCTTTCTGCAAAATCTCCAGCTTGGAAGTGCTCGAATTTGTTCGAACACTCCGACGATTCCGAGTGCTAGTGCGAACGGTCGTGAGGCAATGGATAAAAACGAGGAGGCGCAGGAAGCCAGCTGACGCGGTTAAACCAATCAATATAGCAGCTTGATCGTGATAAAGTAGATTTTCGGCCGATGGAAGGGGAGTTACAATTGAATTGTCCTTAGACTCTCTCGCGGGGCGAGAGTCTCACGTGATCACCGTAGACTACACTATCCAGAATATCGACAGGTGCATCGACCTGCTCGGAGCGCGCGTACAGCCGTAGTCACGGCATGTGCGAAAGACGACGCGTAATTGAGACTGTTTTGACGACGGTAATTTAGCGGCTGTGCTCGGGACAAATTATATCAGAATGGACAGTTTCCGCTGTTACGTGCTAATAAGCACTTTTGGATCTTTTCGCCTCTGTCTTTCTCGTTCTCATTTTCTCGTGCGACTCTGACGTTTACAGCCCAATCGTTGAGCCGCGAAACGCACCGCGTATAACACGTGTAATAAGTGTAATACACAGCGAGTGAGGAGAAAAAAACGCTGTTGCCACATTCTCATCCATTTGGAGATGAATTTACACAGAGGGGAATTATACATGCATACATGTCGCGTTCGCGCGACCGCCATGGAACGCTATAAAGACACACACCGTAAGTTAATTACGTCTATTCTGGGTCATGACGCTTCCACTTAGAGTCGAGGACGTGTCTCGAATATTTACATTTTGACGACGCACGCGGAGATGGTGGGTTAGGTTCAGCTTAGAAACGAGAAATCATCTAGAGAGTCGCTGCTACTTGACACTTGCTAACGGGAACCAGGGTACATCCCCCCTACCCCCCTTTTTCGCGACATTAACACGACGAATATATGAAAAATATAATAACAACTCTCGAGACTGACAAAATAGAGAGAGGGAGAGAGAAAGAAGAAAAAAGAGAGTGAGAGAGAGTTCTTCAAAATCATAAACAATCTAGAAAAACTCGACAGTTTTAAATGTCTCTTGAATGTGTCTACACGAATATATGTGGATTCCCGAGTCGAAATTTTGCTTCCACAATTCTGCAAATTTCACCGGACTTAATGATCCGACTTTATCCGTGCACGGCGTAAAAACAATGCAGTAAAAATTGCATTAGAATTATATTTACAATGTTTTTTTATAAATTTTTCTCTCTCTGTAGACTATACTAAGATATTTTAGTATAAATTATTACAGAAATTGTAAATTTTACGATATATCTACTGAATATACAATATAAACATTCAATTATTATAGTTTAGTAGTGTAAACAGTCAAACGTGCATAACATTTTCAAACAGCTATACAGTAATTTCAGTCAATTTCTGTATACTTCAAGATTATAAATATTCTTATAATTTTTACTATATTTTCTCCGTATATGCGTTATTAACACAATGGGTGAGAACGTGAAAAATATAATACCAACTCGAAATTGAAAGAGAGAAGAAAGAGTTCTCTAAAGAGACTTGAAAAATCTCGAAAGATTCAATAATCTTGAATGTCTTGAATGTCTACACAAATATACATGAATTCCCGAGTCAAAATGTGACTTTTACATCAATCCTTCCAAATTCCGCGGACCTTGGAGGAACAATGGAGAATCTTGAGACTCATTGCGCAATTATTTGTCAAAAAATGACGGATCATGAGTGCCGACGCGAAATTTCGACTCGACCATCTCCTTATTCCCGGTGGATTTGTCGAACGTCTGTTAAACGTCACGCATAACGAATGATTTCGCGTGGCTGGAAATACATGGTATATCGTTACCCGGCGCCCTGCGTTCTGCGTCTTGACTTTCCAATCCGATATTTCGCCCTGACTGGTTCCGGACACTCACACATATAAACGCGATGCGATCGAAAAAAACGCGTGCCAACCAACGCGAAAATCCTAAAGATCAGTGGTAGAACTATGTAAAAAATAAACGAAAAAATGAAAAAAATTTCCTGTCTATACAATCACGTGTAACGGTTCGTCGAGTTGTCAGTGATTGTACAGGAAACTTCTTTCTATTTCTTTGCTATTATTTTAACGTAATCCCACCACAGATCTCTCGATAGTCCACGAAATATTTTGATCGCTCGACAGAATTTGTACATCGCGAAACACGTCGTTTCGCGTACACTAGGATTCATAAATACCTTTACACTTCCGGTATCTAGAGAATTGGACTTTTTCGATCTGACGCATCGTTTTTCAGCGTGAATCGTGACTGTTAGTTGTCAGTTCTTTCAGTAACTAACAATCACAATTCACGCTTACTAAGAAACAATGCGTCAAATCGAAAAAGTCCAATTCTCTAGATACCGGAAGTGTAAAGGCACTTATGAATCCTAGGCCGATATTCATAACCGAATTTTATATTTGAGACTGTCTTAAGTTCATCTTTAGATGGTCTACAGATGATTTCATTGACTATATAGCATCTGAAGATAAACTTAAGATGGTCTTAAATATAAAATCCGAGTATAAATACTGGTCCTAATGTACGTCACACTTCAGCTCGAGATACCACGACATCGTTCGCGGAAAAACGCAAGAAAGTGACATAAGTACCGAAAAACAATGAGCAAAGAGAACACGTCATCGCTAAAAGGCCGAGCGCTCCCAACAATCAACACTGTAAAAAAAACATCGCGGGCCTTCAAGACGATCCAATTTACCTTGCAATGTCGCGCAATGTCCCGGGCGTTTTCATTACTTCGGCCGAGTAAGTGCGACACGCATAATATCCGCGGAATATGTGTGTCGGTGCGTTAATTGTCATTCCCGTCGATTGATCGAGATGTTTCGTCAACTCTCTAGAGGAAACTAGGACAACTTTAGCGACGCATAAGAACGGTTTCTGAAAGTATTTTACGTGTTGAAGACGATAATGAAAACTAAAAATCGTCATGTCTGTTTTCTGAAATCTTTGGAAAAGAAATATAATGTGTATTCCTCGTTTCTTTTTTGTTGCTTTCAATCGTTGCTGACTGGTGTGTTATCTTTTTGATATTTACTATTTATGTCCTAAGATACATATAGAGAAAAATAAAAATATTCTCGACTTCAATCTAAATAAATTGAAGTCAAAATATGCTTATGATAGATTTGCCGGTCTTTTCAGCATTCATTATTTTTAGTATATATAGTAGACTCATTAATATTTAGTATTTAATAGTATTTACTCATTAATTTAGTAAGGTGAAGATTTAGATTAAGATAAATTAGGGAGGGGAACAGAAACCCATCCCGTCAACACATGTGTCGTTTCTACACATCAGCGAATTATATCTTCGCGCATACGCGTTATCTACAAAATTTTTAAACTTTTTCTATTATTAACTTTTTGTTAAATAATGAGAGCGACTAAAACTTTTTGTTTTGTAAGTGATGAGTCGAGACGATGCGCTTCCATCATTTGAAGTGACTCAGTGTGCGTCTTAAGAACCCATCGTTAACCACCGTTCGGAGGACTTCGTAGGCGTAGCGGGCTCGTTAATCAGTTGTTCCTGTGAGCGCTTGCGACTTCTCGCCGAGACGTGTCACCGTTTGCGCGGAACGCCATGTCCCCGGCAACGTAAGACCGCCGATGACAGGAACGACGATGGCGAAAGGAGAAAATGCGATTCTCTCTTCCTCTCTTCCTCTCCTTCTCTCTCTCTCTCTCTCTCTCTCTCTCTCTCTCTCTCTCTCTCTCTCTCTGCATAGTCCTAGATAATGATTACCGATGGACGACGGTTGCGTGTATAGGGTGCATATTCCGCGTTATACACGAGTATTGTTCTTTGAGCGACACTCCGACAGCTGTGACGGCGGTCGCGGCTGCGATAGCCGCGATCGCTTCTGGGTCGAGTGCATTCGCTGTCATGGACTACAGGTAGTAACAGCAACAAGTGGTACGAGGCATTAATTGCGTATAAGCCATCGCTCGAGGAGGAGTCGCTGTGATTGCGCGGAAGTATCAATTTCAGGGGGCTTCGTTCGTGAGACACACCGTGCTCGCGCCTGCTCCATTCGTGTTGCCAACTCGCGACCTCAGCGTTCGGGGTTCAGAGGAAGAGCGAGCGAGAAAGAGAGGGAGGCAGAGGGAGGCCGAGAGAAGTGCGTAGAGAGGGAACGAGAGAAAAGAAGAGAGAGGGGCAAGAGAGAGAGAGAAAGAGAGAGAGGCAGAGAGGAACCATCTGAAGCAAAATCTCGAAATGTCGCGATCTCGTTGTTGCTTTTCGGATACTTGCTATGGCGATCGGGCGATATCGGAGTTGAGCTTCCGCAGCAATATTCTGAAATCTCCGATGGAAAATCCTCGATGATAATCCGTCATAGGACGCGATTATCATGTCCGGAAAAGAGCGAGCGAATGCGCGTACGCGTATCTCGAGTGGATAAGACGCAAGTGTCGAGGATGAAGACGAGACTGAATGTAGGGTTTCATCGGGGATTTCATTTTCCGTCCGTCGCCTGCTCAACAAGCTGTGCCGGGACGCTACGTCGTCGTCTCGCGTCGCTAACGTAAATAACTATCTCGCGTATCTCAGGATCATCGCAGTTATCGGGGCGGGAGCCTGGAGTCCATCCCTTCATCGTGAGAAAGCTCGAGCCATTGTCCTCCCCCTTTTCCTCTCTTTCTCACCATCACACACATTTGCACATACGCACTCTTTCTCCTTCGCATCACACATATACACGCTTTCTCTTTCTCTCTCTTTCTCTCTCTCTCCCACTCCCATACTCTCATCTTCCAACTTACGTTTACGATGTGTTCCTGGGATGCTCCTCGCTCCGGCAGCTGGCTGAGGGCAAGGTCGTCCGCGCTGCACAAAACACACGTAGCCGAGCGGGCACACAATTTAGCACTGAAGTGTGAGAAGTAACGCGCTTCTACCGCTACGATGATGACGACGACGCGCCTCGTAAAAGATTCACGATCGCGGTTGGACTGCCGCGTCGCGGGAGAGCACAGTGTCCCACTGAGTGACCGGACGAATAAAAGTAACTCGCTCGACGCCGTTTGCCGCGCGTCTGCTAGTGCCGCGAGCAATCGCAGTTCGCGGCTCAATCGAGTAGGGCGGCAGGTTCGGATCGCAGCGCAGTGCAACTCGACGCAGCAAGCCCGCCGTGCAATGCAGCGACGCGTGCACCGCCCGGCCGCTGGCCAATCAGCGCGCTCGTCGGCACGCACGATGGTGCAGCGCGTCTTACCGATTTCGTGCGTTCGTGCTTGTAATGTCGGCTCTGTCCTTTTCTTCGTTCCCTTCCACTCTCTTTCAATTCGTCTTTTCTCTCTCTTCTCTTTAACGCATGTATCTTAGTTTAAATCGATATATAAATATTTGTGTTATACAAATATAATTGTTGAACGACTGTGATCGAATTTCCGTTGATCGTAACGGTAAATCAAATAGAAATTTTGTAGGAAGTATTGTTAAAGATATCAAAATGGGTGCATCCAGAAGCACACTGAGCTCTTGGATCTGACTGGTGTATATTTTTAGATCTAAAGAAATATTCCAATCAGATACAGGAGTTCACTGAGCGATTGTTTCTGGATGCATCCAGTTTGTAGCAGTGAAAATTCAGATAAACTATGACAGTTAAATATTAAACAAGTTATTTCTCAATCATATAGCTGTTTTTCATAAAATTTAATAGAAATTCTCGAGACAAGAAATATACATGTAGAAACAATATATTTTCGATTAAATCTTTCAAACCAAATCAAATGTAACCATATGAATGTTCATGTTTAAAAAAATAAATTTCATTATGCAAATGTTATTCATGTACATACAGTTAATATACAGATTACTTTAAGTATCTGGTATGTTTACTTTAAATAGCATAACAAATTAATTTGAGAATTTAAAAGCACAAAATACACAAAAATATACGCATGTATGTTATACTCTATATAACTTATAAATACAATTTACATTTTATAAATATACATTATAAAATATATATTATAAAATGTAATATCGTATCACATTAATGTTGTAATAATCACATTTGTGTTCAACATTGAAATCCTTTAATTGGAACTAAAAATCCTTTAAACAGGATCTGCAATGAAGATTTAAGCTTTAAGAAATTGACCAAACACAGTTGAATATTCTTGTAAAAGTCGATTGTGGTTAGTCAATTTTTTAAAGCTTGAAACTTAAATCTTCATTGTAGACCCCGCTATACAGAAATAGAATTATATAGACTTTACCCTTAATTTTCCTTACATATGGATATTTCTATTCCTTATACAATTTTCAATTAAACTATCGAGGACAACAGAGCTTAGTTATTATGCTCAATGTATTAACATTTTAAAGGAAGTTCCAAAACAATTCATTATTATCATCATATTAATCAATTAGAATTTAATGTTCTATGATGCAATTTGGTTTTCTTTCGCGCGTTCACCAAAGTTTCAGAGTCGCACAAATGATGTTTTGCTGATGATTTGCCAAGTGAAAACGACGACGTGCCCTTACAGGACTCCTTCCGAAGTTGTATGTCCTTCAAGTCATATATGAAATCCTTTCTCAACGGCTTTATTCGTTTACGCATCGGACGTTGAGACTTCGAACCGTCTGTTATCGAGCAATACGTTAGCCCAGTGTCGTCGATAGGCGCGGTGCTATTTTCATTGTCGTTCGAGTACGTATCTCTCTCCGCCTCATTACTGATGTCTGACGACTTCTCCGAATCCGTCTGTTTGGTCGCGCTGTCTGTGTCAGTCGGGCCCAATATCACCTCCATCACCATCCGCTTGAGATCAGAATGAACGTTCAATTTTCCCAGAGCACGGTTCTCCATGTACTCTTCCAGATTTGTACAGAGCGTCGCGGTCCCATCGGTTTTCTTTTCGGTAGGAACATTCGTCGTACTACCTGTCGTAGTAATTTCCTCATTTTTTCCAGCAACACGCGTACTCGTCGTATCGCTCAAAAAGCTAAGATCTTCGCGCATTTCCGACTGAGAGAACGATGCAGTTTTATCAACGGGGTAGTCTGTTTTCTTCTTCACCTCCGTCATGCCCGTAACAATGTTCTCCTTACATCTATATTCCTCCGTAGGAACCTTCATCGTACCCGTTATAGCAGCTTCCTCATTTTTTCCAGTAACACACGTATTCGTATCGTTCAAACCGCTAAGATCTTCCCGTATTTCTGACTGAGAGTACGACATAGTCTTATCCGCGTCATCAGGATCATCTATCTTCTTTATATCTGTGATCATGGCAACAATATTCTCCTTACGTTTACACTCACTCTGTGGTATTTCGATCACCATCTCCGCCATAAATGCATGACTATTCTGTGTGTTATGCATCTTATTGCAATGTACAACGCAATCACACTTGAAGAAGCACTTGAAGTCGCATAATTTGCAGCGATAGCGATACCACCCAATATGAATTGCCATATGCCTACGTAGACTTGTCATGGACGTAAACTTTCGTTGACATAAAAGACACTGCATTTTCTGCAAATTCGAGATCGCAGCCATCTTACTCTCCATTGATAAATTCTGCTCCATTTTACTCGGCCGTACCGCTGTAAAATCGCTTCGTTCCACTCTCATGAGTGTTTTCCCTGGAATCACATAAATTATTATATTAAAAACTAATTGGCTTAAATGCGCAATACGATATACCTCAAATTGTAGCGTCTTGGCATTCTTTTACCGTGCACAATAGCTTATTAAGATAATCAATTAATTACTGCAAATAACTTAATAAATTAGAATCAAATGTAGGATATTAGTTGCTAAATTTATCTATGTTTTACAGTGTAAATAAACGCATCAAGAGTGTCTAGTTCTAACGTTCTAACGTACTATGATATACTTTTTTCGTCAAGTCTAAAAACTTTTCTAATGATCATTCCCCATTTCCCATCCTAAATGGAACTCTATTTATAAATTTTTGTATTGCGAAAAATACTGCCTTGGGCTGGAGTTAAATCTGGACCTCCCTACTTGCCCGAGCGGGGCCTAATTATTACGATAATGATACGATGATTCAAACAATACTTTTCAAAGTAATCTTCCGTTTTTTCTTCCTGCAACTTAGGGTGCTGCCTTTTCTACGTATGACCTCTAAACCCACGGCCTTGGTTTTGCTCGTATCTCCGTGTACAATATTGGAAGACTGTGGATTTTCGATGGGCTCAAGAATCGGTGGCTCGCTATCGTCGAAATTTTCATGGATTGTCGATGGCGCAATTCTCGCACGAACGTTATTATGATCTGGTGAATTGCGTTTGGACGAATGATTATCGTAGTGTTCTAACGTATCCCAATCTTCTGTACTAAGAGAAACAGGTTGCATACGAGTGGCTGCTTTGCGATACTC
This sequence comes from Odontomachus brunneus, assembly GCF_010583005.1. Classification (NCBI taxonomy): domain Eukaryota; kingdom Metazoa; phylum Arthropoda; class Insecta; order Hymenoptera; family Formicidae; genus Odontomachus; species Odontomachus brunneus. Next base: position 592,980 of record NW_022639560.1, on the reverse strand, counting down.
GCCGATTATCTCAGGAGATGACGATGACATGCGTTCAAAGTTAGCTTTCGATTCATCGGTGTCATTCAACTCACATAATGTATCGTTGTTAAGTACTGAGTTTGATAAAGTGCTGCTATTAGGCTGATTGATTTTAGTTGTAACTTGGTCGCATGCAGCGATTAATGTTTGACAATGCTGCGAATGAGCAGACAAAGCTGTCTTTGTATCAAACTTCTTCCCACATTTGTTGCAACCTGAATCTTCGACATCATTTTTCGAATAAAATGTTTTCTGTTACAAAGAAATACAAAGATCATGTAAAATGTATTATGATGTAAAAAAAACTATCAAAATGTAGTTAACTTAATTTTACCTGTGCCTTATCGTCATTTTCGAGATCGTTAGTATGCTTTATTTTTCCAGCAGCAGATGTCCCGGTTGCACGACTTTTCTTTGAATCTTGTGTCGTGATTGCTTCCATACTAAATGGTACCTCTTGAATTTTCAATCTTAACTTACGCACTTGCTCGTGATTTTTCTTATGAACTGTATTTAGAAAATCATAATGACGAATTATTCAAAATAAGAAATTTCTAAGAGAAAGCTTATTTGTGAATAACGCTGAATTATTGTGAGAAAACGGCACACGATATGTATGTCGAAACGTACCTTTGAACAAATGTCGATGAACACTCCAAGTGTTTGCAAACGTACTTGCACAGCAAGGGCAGGTGTAACATGTGCGCTGGGATGTGTGCAGTGTTTTAACATGAAAAGTTAATGTTTTCTTCGTTGAAAAATTTGCATTACCTGCAAATCAAAACATAGATATCTCAGACATATCTTTGTAATTACATCAAACAATGCACAGAGAAACGTATAGATTATAAAACTATGTCCAATAACCGACCTAGCATTTGTTACCAAGTAATAAATTGTTTCAAGCTGAGATATTGATAAAGCATAATAATATTCAAACTATCAAATTTATCTAAATTAACTTTAGGGCATTAACAGTCTTATCAGTTTTTATCATCCTCTTCTCTATTGTAAATAAAATAATATTTAATATTAAGGAAATAAAAAATAAATGTAATTTACATATAGCGCAGATCAAGCTATTCGATAGCGTCCTATCTAATGGCAATTTATCCCCTTCGTTACTCGGATTAGCTTGAATAGGACTATCATTCTTTTCTAATTGATTTTTATTCTTAATGTAGTTCTTATGTTCTAATGTAGTATTATTCTGCTTCATTATATTTTGAAGTTTCATTATCTGGAAGTCAAAAACACAATATTAAAATCGTCGTAATTATATTACATTATTTCATATATATATAATATACTTCTAATTAATGACATTTATAATAATAAAAAAGAAAAAATTAAATATATTATATTAAATATAATATATATTAAATATAATATATATTAAATATAATATATTAATTATATATAATTATATAATATATTAATTATATATAATTCACTATAATTGTAATTCTTGCCTCTTTAGCTGCTAAGTCAGTATCCACATTGGCTACTGTATCTGGTGATTTGATAGTTTGATATACTGCACAACTATTTGTTGCTATACTTTTCAAATAAATATGTTGATTTCTTGAAGCATCAGTGGTCACATTTTCAATTTTTATTTTATTAGAAGAGTTATTTCTCATATCTTCTTGCTTTTTAATAAGCGCACTTATTACTCCTGTGAGATCTCTTTTACATGTTTCTTTAGAGACTTGGCTCCTAAGTATTCTATCGTTTGTAAGATTAGATTTCATTATTGTTTGTTCTGTTTGACATGTATCAATTGCTGATTCAATAGTAGAAATCTGAAAAGAATATTTTTATAATTAAGAGATAAATTATAATAATAATAGTAATAACAAATTATAGTTATAATAACAATAACAATATTAGCAATCATATTCTATTTACCATGTTGAGATCATTCCATGTGTTTTTATGAAGTGTAATATTAAACTTTTCTTTACAGTATTCTCTTTTATGAGATATCAAATTCACAATGCTTCTAAATAAGCTGCGGCAAATACGACATTCATAGATAATGTCACATTCATAAGTTAATATAGATTTAATTTCCTCTGTACTATCTTCAAGCAGCTTACTAATATGATATAAAGTAGATATACTTGTATCAATTGGTTTACGCAAGTTGGATAAATCAGGATTGATTGTACTATTTGTATCCCTTCTATGAAGCTTTACTTTCCCAAATTTGCCATTTTTCTCTTTGCTTTTGGTCCCTGCCTGCATAGCTTTCATTTTTTCTAAAGCCATGGTGTACTTCAACCAGTACATAGAGTTCTCAAAGCCTCTAAGAGATCCTTATGATTGTAATTTGAAATCTTCTTTATAATGCATCTCTGTTATATTTGATTAAAAATTATTGTTAAGAAATCATCAATATATGTAATTAGAGTCGGTTGCTAAAATATATCTAATTATTTCTAATAATATCTAATGTTAATTGTGTAGCATATATTAAATATTTTTAATTGTATGTATATACAAAAATATATTTATATCAGTTGAAAAAGATATTTCTGCTGAGAAGAAAGAAAGGATTCTTAGTGTGACTTCAATGATATTTATCAAATGTAACAAATCTGAATTAGATAATTTATAGAGAAAGAATACATAGTCATAAAAATCTCCTACCTAGATCAATCCATAAACTGTTACACCTGTATGAAAACAATTATTAACGATACGGTATATACACATTTTATCCATGAAAAGCGTGTGCCGATATCTATCTTCTGAAAAAATTCACAAAAATCGAATATCTATCTTGATTATTACATTCTAAGATTGCGATTAATAAGCACGTCTCTCCTTCATTTTAAATTATCAAAATCAATGTTCATCTTTCGAGTATTGATCGATTTTGTAAGAGTGTAAATAGATTTAACGGGTTTGAGCGACAATGTGCGACTCCGTGTGCAAATAACGTAGAAATCTTACTTAAATGTGGTTACACACGTACTATGAATCCTATCGTTTGATGACCTCCATTTTCTATGCAGTTTCTTCGACTTACCGTTTGGCAAAAGTTTGGTGGGCAGCACTTTAGTCGTGTCTGTTCACTAATACTTTTGCTTCTACTTTATATTATGGACTTTCATACGGCGAAAATAAGTAGGATATTTATATAAAAATGTTCATCATGCAATACACTCAGATAGTTACTTCGTTAAAGGTATTTATTTATTGATTCACCTATAATATAACCTCAATAATGATGTACTTGAGTGTATCTTTTTTTACAATTATGATGATTTTCAACATAAGATTATTTAGAAATTATATCTTATAGTTTTACATAACCTACTGATCATACATATTTCAGAATACAATGTTATCATTAATGCAAAGGACATTTCAAACTCATGGAATGGTCAGCACCGCTAGGCTACTATCAACATCTTCTACGATGCAGCTATTGAATCCTAAAAGTACTCACATGACATTTGTACACTGTAATAACTCATCTACAACGACTGTACCTGCTGTACAGAATACACAGCTAGGATATATGCAGAGATTGTTAAAAAAGATTGGTTTTAAATTCGATCTACAAAAATATGTAATTAGAAGTTCATATATTAAGTTCATGCATATAATTAATATTTAAACAAACAGACACATATACTTTTATATTTATATTTATAGTTAATTTAGTTTAAGTGCATATGATATATAATGCATTTATTAACAGTAATGCAAAGTTCAAAATTTATTCTCAATATGATAATATTAAAATATTAATTGCAGAGGTACATGGCACTTGCTTGTTTGGTGTATGAACATATGTTGAGTCAAGTAGATTATAATTTCTTCTATAAACGTAAGTTTTTTTATCTATTCCTAAAATGTATTCCTAAGATATTTTTTCTTATATTTTATATTACATTACATATTGAATTAATCAAATATATGACAAAATTTTAAATATTTACATATTTATAATTTTAAAATAATAAAATCAATCAATGCTTTATATAATTTTTATATATTAAAATAGAGCTGTAATATAATTCTTATTTTCCAGTATATATTTCTTTTCACAGACTTTAATATGCCAGACACATTGTTTTCATGGTTTTTGGTGACAGAACTTCATGTATGGATGTTAATGGTTCGTTATATGGCAGAAGGAAAAGATGGACAATTCATTAGAAATAATATAGTCACAGCAATGTGGGATGACACAAAAGCCAGAACAGAAAAGCTTGGTGTAATATTATATTATTTTTAATAGGATGTTAAAGCTTTAATAGAATCAAATAATTTTAATGAATTAAATAATATTTTAATTCAATATCTACTATAATTTTAATATTTTAAGTTTGATGTATCAAATATTTATGTATATATGAAATACTTTTATCATAATTTTCCAATATTTACTGTTTGCTAAATACAGTTATTATTTATTACAGGCAATAATGCCCAGTATTAAACGCAAACAAATTGAAGAATTGTCACATCAATTTAATGCTTCTATAATAGGTTATGATGAAGGTATACTGTCCGATGACAAAGTATTAGCAGGAGCACTATGGAGAAGGTTCTTTTACCTTGAATGCAATAATCCAGAGCATGTCGAGTTACTTCTCGCTTACGTTAGGATACAAGTAAGTTTCATATTTTAATGATATTAAACATATTGATGTTAATTAATGTGACTTGCTACAGTCCTTAAAAACTATACTTAATGATTTTTTTAGATCTCTCTTTTCGACAATATACCGAGTCAAGCGATTTTAAAGAAACCCAATTTCAAATTGGTAGATATAAAAAGTTTATGCAAACTTCAATAAATATTATAGTGGATAGAACTGTTAGAGGTATTTTGGAATACATACTTATTTATGAAGACATAATGGTTCTATGTAAAAAATTATTGTACAATATATAGTAATAAACATAGAATATATTATTACTTTTTCATAGTATTATTTTCATAATTTTTCTACAAATACTTTTATATATTTAGATGTTATATTATTTATATTATAATTTCTTTTTGTCAAGCAATTTTACTTACACTATGAGTTTTACACATACTTTAATCTTTATATAAATTATTACATTACACTAATTTCCATACTAATCTTAATATCTAATCACAAGATGTTCCATTTCCTAGACTTGCAATTATACGGCACATTTTAGTCCTCATGCATTTTGTATCACACTCCTTCCTCAGCGATGGTTCAGCAAGTTTGAAAAAATGCCTGAATTATGAATTATGTTTAATCGGTAAGACAATACATTTAGCAAACAATATCTTATTAATTTTTGTACGTTACCCGTAATAGTGCTTTAACAGATCATCATCATGTGACAGTCTAATGTACCAATCATTCAACGAGTTGTAAGACAAGTCGAGAAGACCGTACTCTTCTTTAAATGAATATGATTTATACCACTGTGGTCGTTCATTAACATTATCATTCGCTAACGTTACATTATATATCCAGTTCTCATAGTCTTTTACTACCTATAAAAGTTAACAAATTATTATATATTAACAGTTATTATATATTAACAGAGTGCGTATACACGTGGCATTTATAAATTTAAATTGTATTACATATTTTAACAAAATGACACTCACGTAATTTTCACTGTCGACATTATATATTTTATAGTTGGGATTCAATTCAGTGAAAGTGGTTACGCTTCCTCCATTCCAAGCAACATTAATGATTTTCTTGTTCTCGTCGCTACTGTAAATCAACTCCAATTCATCATTATGCGTATGACCATTAAATTGCGCCTTAATGATGTGACCGAATCTATTCATAATTTTATGAAATTCTCTTTTCCATGTAGCTTGACAATCCTGATCAGTAGGAGGAACATGCGCTAATATATGTACGACTTCGTTATCCTTTTCAGCCTGCAGAAGCGTATCTGCTAACCACTGCAACTGGTTAGCAGCATCTCTTGGTTGATACCATATCCACCTAAAAATTGCTTTATGCTACTTAAAATTGTTTAAGATAATAAGTCTGTAACGTTTAAGATGAAACACAAATACAAACTTCTAAAAAAAAAGGAGAAAGAGGTAACAATGAAAGCGAAAAAGAATATACAGACATAAGTAAAAAGGATTAATACTGTTATCACAACTTAGCAGCTGTCTGATGCCACTTACCAGTTATAGCAATAACATAGGTTATTGTTTAAACCTATAATTCTGAACCCTTTTTTAGGTGAAACCGTATAGTATCCACCCTGCAGAATAGTAGAACGAGTAGACTCTGGTAGCCATCCCAAACCAATCCATAAGTCAGCAATCATATTGTACAGCCATAGTGTGCTTACTTTATCATCAGTGACAGTTATAGGAGCATATCTAAATTTCACAAATTAATTATTCGCAAGACTAAGTAGATATTGATTAATATATTTGTACATAGATGATTAAATCTTAGATAATATTGAAGGAAAGAAGTTTCCTCACTGATTTGGTTGGAACTTCATAATATTGTGTATTTTGGTACGTAAAATATGAATATCAATTTTTGTATTGTAATAAAAAAATGGAAAAACAAATTTTTTTTATTACAAGAGTTGATATTTTTAAATATTCTTACACTACATTTGAAATTACGCGTGCTTACGTCACTGCGCATGCTCATATGCTTGACACTCTCAACGTGACAGATTTCCTAACCTCAAAATTGTCGTTTTTTTAGCACTATAACTTTTGTCTTACTTAAGAGTGACGATTCTAGTGGAGCGACTTCACGCTCCATTTCGCATTTCGTGAACAATACGTTCCGTACAGATATAAAGCACAGCTAAAAATAGAAGTACAGAGGCGTCTGCAGCAAGCAAACAAACCATTCAGGCAATACGCCACAACAATATACAACGCCACGGATTGTTGCTGGCGTTGCAAACAAAGGGAGCATACCAGGAAATCTTGTCGACAACCTCCGAAAAAGTTCTGCTCTCAATGTGGGAAAGACAGAGTCTTTACAAAAGACTGCCATCCACGTCCGGGAAACGCCGCACGGAGCGAGGAGCAATAGGGCGAACCTCGGTCCCAAAAACACCGCGAATAATATATACACCGCGCCCTCATGTAAGGATTAAGATATACAGGACACCGATTACCGCATTACTTACTTCCGGATCCGAAATCTCCTGTATAAATCAGGAAACCGCGAGGTTAGCGGAGAAGGGGCAATATCCGATACATAAAAGAAACAAGACAATACGCCTGGCGAACGGAGCAAGCATAAGGACTCAAGAGAAGGTAGACCTACCAGTTACCATAAACAAGAAACAAAATTGGCACACCTTCGACATCGTACCAAACCTCGAAAGCCCGATGTTGATTGGAATGGATTTGTGGGCGAAGTTGCGAATAACGTTAGTGCTACCGACATACAGATATCGAAGAGTTCAGAGAAGAACATCTATAATATCCGAAGGTATGCAACCGCGCACAGCCAAAGAAACTCAGAAAGATTAGAACGATTCCTGCAGAACGAATTCCAGAAATTCGAAAAAATTCAGGGCATGACAAAAATACTACAACATAAGATCCGTGTGAAACCGAACAGATAAAGAATAAAAAGAAAACAGACTCATAAAAGAAAAAATAAAGTAGTGGATCTATGCACTAACGAAAGATCAAATAATTCAAAAGATGGCAGAGCTAGGACTGTCCACAGAAGGCACCCTAGACGAGTTGAGAAAGAAATTGAGCAAATACGTGACCGATAATCCGCAATTATTCGCGAATAGATCAGAAGACGAGGGAACAAGTCGAGAAACGGAAATGGTATACAGAAACGACCCCACTGCAATTGCGAAAACGATAAATCAAATACGCAAATGGGGATGTCAATTCGATGGGAAAGATCCGGTATCTTTTCTGGAGCGAATCGAAGAGCTATAGAATAGTTACGAATATACAGACGAACAAATGTTACAGGGCTTACCTGAACTATTACGCGGAAGTACCTTACACTGGTACAGAAATAACAAAAAATTGTGGAAAAATTAGAGCGTTACAAATCTAACTTTCATATTCGTGTTTTATATATCAAAATACACAATATTGTAAAGTTTCAGCTAAATCAATGAGGAAGCCTCTTTCTCTTAAATATTATCTAACTTACTGATTCAGAGGTTGCGACTCGTGATTGCCCAGAACAGGATACACAGGTATATCCTCGAATACTTCATGAAAGAAATGGAAACTTTCGTTGATAATTTGTATATTTCCCTCTAAAGTCGTTTCCCAAACACCATGATCTACTAGATCGCCGGTGAAATAAACGTAGGAGATATCCTATAAATTGACATTCAAAGAATAGTGACGCATTATATTTTTAACGAATTATAAATGTTTACACTGGCTTTTAAAATAATTTGAATACTTTTATGCAGTTTGGCATGCAGCCAATGACTCTCTATGACCGCCAAAATAACACAGAAAATTCAAAACGAATTCAGTAGGTATGTTATCAATTCTGAGTTCATTTTCAGATGTAAGAAGAATTTTTCAAAGTTTAATTCAGTGAAAATAATTTTTTTGCATCTAAAAATGAACTTAGAATTAGTGACATATGACTGAATTCTTTTTGAATCCTCTGTGCTATCTGGACGGTATTAATAGCCAGCAAGTCGATCATAAATCTTTTCTTCAAGCGTGAATTCGTGAAAAGTTTTACGTGAACTCGTCCAGATAGCACAAAAAATATCAAAGGATATTTCAAAGATCTTTTTAAAATATTTTTTAATATTTTATATTGTCTGGGTGGTTCACGTAAAACTTTTCACGAATTCACGCTTGAAGAAAAGATTGATGATCCCTTTTCAAGTCTTATATTTAAGACAGTTTAAAGTTCATCTTCAAATACTCCATAATCAACGAAATTATCCGTACAGCATTTGAAAATGTGAACTTAAGATATTTAAATGTAAGACCGATCTATAAATATTGATGAATGAAAGAATATAACTTCTGTGTGGATCAATAAAAAACAAATTCTTTCATTGAATCATCGTCTACGTTCCAGAACGTGTTAAGACAAAGTATTCAAATAGTTCTGAAAACAAGTGTATGTCAAAGTACAATAATAAATTGCCTACTTTGTGCGTTTCCTTAATGTGATACAACGCATCGATAACAGCATGCCATGGTGTATCGCAATAGTTGTAATCTCCCCAAAATCCTGCCAATTTGCCACTTGCATTTGTATCGTTTTGTCCCTTACGACAACACGCTGGTTCGCCACACTCCGAATTGCCGTAAGGCTCATACTTAGGGTCGTAATGAAGATCTGTTATTTGCACGATATTTATAGTTTCGTTGTTTTCTTTCTCGGTGGACGTCCCACGGTTATTATCGATATTGATTGTCCAATTGTATTCGTCATCAGTTAATGGACATGACATCGACTCGAACACGACTCCGCAAATTGTCGATGCCGTTAAATTCGATTTTTGGTCTATGATATACAAAATTATAGGCTACAAATAAAAACATAATTCAGATAATATCAGATACACAGTCTGTTGGCAAATATTACACGTTTTATAAATAATAATGCAGTATGGATTAACAGTATTGCTTCGGCATAAGTTCCTAATTATTTTATTCCTAATTATTTTATAATTTTAAGTTTGTACGCGCTGTTAATATTTACCCAGATAGCACAGAGAATTCAAAAAGAATTCTGAAAAAACTAATTCTGAGTTCATTTTCAAATGCAAAGAGAATTCTTCAGAGTTTATAGCGAATTCGGTAGCTTGCAGTAGTGCGCACTGAGTGCGCGCTAAGACTTGTTTACAGTACATTCTTATATTTAAGATCGTGTCTTAAATACATATTTAAAAACATTTTAGCTAATAAAATGATTCGTACGGATGTTGTACGTATTATATTAAAAATATTTGAGAATTTATTTAAGACAATTTTTAAATATAATAATATACTATGAACACTGAACTATGAAGCTTTAGCGCGCACTGAGTGCGCACTAGTGCAAGCAACCGAATTCGCTATTAGTGAAAGGAATTCTTTTTGCATCTGAAAATGAACTCAGAATTGGTGACATACGACTGAATTCTTTTAGAATTCTCTGTGCTATCTGGATATTTATGATATTAACAAACATATGAATTCTCAAGTCTTTACATTATCTTACTTGTGCACTGTTTTTTAAAACAAAACACTTGAACACTTTTTGTTTGGAACACAGCTAATGGCTCTATGAAAGAATATATCTTCTGGGAATAAATTAAAAATAAATTCTCTTATTGGACCATCGGCTACGCTCCACAACGCATTGAAAAGAAAGTGTTCAAACCGTTTTGAAAGCAGGTGTATGTGTGTGTAAGGACATAACTTACCAAATTAAGAGTTATCGCACCAGCACAGACTCGTTCAGATTCAATATTTAATAGAGAACAGAGTTTAATTCCGGTAGATCTAATTTGTTCCTCTGGCAAGCCTTCCCTACGATACCCCATAAGAACTTTCAAGACAGATTGACATATTATACACATAGATTTGCTCCTTTCGCCGGTAAAACTACGCCAATTCTGATGTTGTAAGCTAGTTGGGAGAGCTAATAAATTCAACGAGGACCAAAACGGCTGGGATATCTCTCCCGTTTTTACCCAATGATCGATTTCATGAGAAAAAGACGATATCGCCTCTTCTGCAAAAACATAAAGAATCGTTATCTTTATGTTTTATCGTATTTTATCTTTCACCTTTCGTGCATAAGAGAATTCAATATAAAATACTTAAACACAATATCAACTGAAAAGCATGTAACACCGTATGTGTTGCTGCAAGTCATTATTTCAAAGTCCTATAAATGTATTTCCGACGTTGTGACTTTTGATATAGATGTGTGTTCATCTTACTTTGATGTCGCGCAATTCCGATTGATAAAGATAAATGATAATACAATTATCTCTTTAACGACGAGTATTGCAAAATTAATAAGACTCTTTGTTCATTTTTTAAGCATTAAGTTTTTGTTAATTTCAGTAAAAATATCTTATGTATTAAAATGATACAAATAATATATCATGTAAATATATTTTTACGGGAAACTATAATTTACACCATTTTGCACCATATAGGTTGAAGCATAAGGCCATATTAAGATGCAAACTAGTATAAGACACACCAGACAAATCTGCATAATTACATAATGCAATATATAAAAAAATCAAATCATAAATCAACTAACCATAATCTGCGCAACAAAAGAATGTCCTTTACATAAAACACACGATTAGTCGATTTCCTTGTGCATATACATTATGTGAAAGTTTAGAAATAGAGCTTCACTCTTTAATATATATAATAAATATAATAACTAATATATATAATAAATATGTGCTGACTGGATTGATATAAATTATTGAAGTAAAAATACTAATGAACTATTAAATGAGTATTTTTATCATACCTGTATCAGGAACCCCATCGCTATTTACAAATTTTAGTATACTTGCAACAAATAATAATATCTTATACAGTTGCATATTGTGATAAAGCGTCTTGACCTATTAAAGTATCACAAATCACTGTAGCATCACATACAGTGTAAGCATTAATATCTGTTTACGATAATTCCCCACTTTATTTTATCTCCCCTCTCGAATGCTATTGATATGATTCTACACGATAAAACTTTATTAAGAGTATATTGCTAAAACAAGAGTTATAGAATTAAAAAGAGAGAGTGCTCACAAATTGAATATTTCTTTTTTAGACACATTGCAAATGTTTATAATTATGTATAAATATTTTTAAAAAAGGTAGTTAATTATGTAATAATTATAGTATATAAATATTATTTAAAAGTTTGAAGTATCTAATATTTAATTTGTGATATATACATATATATACACATAATATTCATTTTTTAATATTATTTTAATCCGTTGTGCATACTATATGCACAAACATATGTACACAAACACATGAAAAATGGATTATCATTAATAAAAAAGGTTATAGATTTATATAACAATGTAAACAAATTATCTGTATTATCAAAACTATATTATAAAGAATCACTTTAATTTCCGGAAGTTTATGATTTATCTTAACAAAAAATATATTTTATCTATCTTTATTTTATCTTATATTTATGTATGTAAGCATTTATACACTTTTAATGGCTTAGATTTCAGATCTCGGAGTTTTTTATATATTTTTTCATATTCTGTATAAACTTTTAATTAAATTATTATAAATATATTTAAATAGTTTTATAAAAAAAGAAACAAAACGTATCATATGATAATCATAGCGATTTTTAATTACACGTTCTATCTCACGTTATAATCTTATGTAAATTGTAAAAATGAGAGAAAGAGACTGTTATTCTTGTATAGGTTGAGATTTTATTCTTATCATTTTTATTGATAACGGACTTTTACATAATCAAGATGGATCTATCACTACTAGAAAACAACGTGATAATAATTATCAGATAATTCAACAAACAGCTTAGATAGTAAAAATAATCGTACAACTACTTATAACTCATGCACATAGTTAAAGTACGTCTTAAGAAACATATCTTTCTAAAAAAAAGGCGCCCTACTTCGAAAAATTCATATTTTCGAAAAGATTGTATTATTAAATAATACAAAGATTGTATTATTAAATAATACAATCTTTTCGATTATATTATGAGAAATACAAATTATTTTATAAAATATACATTATTCATAAACTTCGGCCATATCAACATCCTCGATTATAAGATCGTCGAGCATTTCCTCCAGTGTAATTTGCGGAATGCTTGGATCAATTTCGTTAGTGTCAACGGGAATTTGTTTCCTCGTGTCTCTAAATATGTTGATGTTTTGCCTTAATTCCGGATCTTCCTCTAATTCATCGAGGAATTCATTATATTCGCTGTAAAAAATATATACAATTATTGTATTTTGTAAGATTATTTACAACATACTAGATTTATTACAGGATTTTTTATCATTTCTTACTTATTTTCTGTACTCATGCTGACTACTTCGTCGGCAATATGTTTTAATTTCCATACTCTTGCTCTGCGACGGGCGGCTTTATCGTAACCGTAAAACTTTTTCACTAAGATGATATCAGGTATTATATCTCCATTTAATTTGTCGAAGTTAGTATCGTTAATATTGCTATCTTTCAAGGCGTAGCTGCAAGCAGATAAATATAAAAAAATAACTTGATTGTACACACTTCTATGGAATATTTATTGCGTTGTATCAATGTAAAACATTCCAAACTATATTTTGTAATATGCGAAAAATACTGTAAGAGACATTAACATGCGAAAATAAAATAAAGGCTAGTAAAGGCTGATGATAAAGGCTAATCATATAAACATATAATTACTAGTTTTTATAAAATTTAGTTTTTTATATATCATATTACTTGGTTTTCGAATTATAGCTATTCTATATTTTAACAATTTATCTTGTTAAAAAATATCCTGTATATTACAGATATAAATTATACAGATCACTTTGGTGTATACATATAAATATTTCAGGATTTCTAGATAACTTACCCGAGAACCGAATCACCAGGTTTAAGCACGTGTCCTAAATGTGTACGTGCGTGAGTTGGGTTATCGTTTATTCCTAATTCAGATGCTTTCACTAACCATACATCCGCTATAACGTGCTAAAATTTACAATGTTTATCTTGTATATGTGTACATGGCATTAAAATCCTCTCAAGTAATATAAATAGTTATACAATTTGTATGTTTTGCACGGAACTTACTTTATTAGAAATAGTCCCTTGCCCTGGAAAAATCTTTTTGTCTTCGTGTTTTATCTGCTCAATATCCATCACGACGTATTCCGTTAATTGTTTCGGATTACATATACTGTAGAAATTATGTCTCCAGTAGACAGTCGCGCTAACTTCAGCAACTAGATCAGAAGTAATATTTCGCAAATATATTATCGATTAAATTAATTATATCATTAATACTGACACCAAAATATCGTACTTTGCCCTGATGAAACATCCATAAGATGCACAGAATTTGTAATTCTGTGTACCAAACAAATAGGACTGATTCCACCCAACTGCTGAGTTAACTTTCGTGGTAGGCAAACCACACTATCCTTGGAGATTGGTACGATTTCAACACTGTGCGATATAATAAAGATATTAATTAAGATCTTTAGTATATCATCGCAAATATCTGAATGTAAATTTACCTGTATGTAAATTTGTAGTTGTATATATTACTATGAATATCATGCGATATCAACTTTTTTGAATGTTGATAACGGCATGGTATGACTGTTTGTAAAAAGTCAACCATTTTTCTAGCTGTGGCTTCATTTGCATAGAAGAAATCTAAACCCTCTGTCAGTATTGAATGAAAATAGAGTTTGACATTATTCATTTAATCAGCTATCGATTGCCACAAGAAAGTTACTGATAATACTTACCATGAATGGGCTTTATACCAAGTGTTTGTTCATGTGCTTTGTGCTTTAATATAAGTTGTTCTAAGTAGAAGAAAGTTTTTTTGTTTGTTGCTTTTTGCCGAACTTGTACCTGTGGAAATTAAATTTGATATTTGAAATTCGATTTAATATTATAAATTAGATTTGATATTTAATATTTTAATTCTAAATTATAAATTCTCCAAATTTTCTCTGGTATTAGTACAAAAACTTACAGATGCACGCCAGTAATCTTTAGCTTCTGTACGATGACAATCATCGCACATTTGGTGATTCACGATATATTCAACTACAAATATTTGCTGTAAAACTACACCACCAATTGCTTCCCCATGGACAGTCAGCTTTACCTAATTAAACATTAAATAAATAAAATTGAATTATATTGCAAATGATTAAAATAAAATAAACTGTTTTAATAATATATATACAATATTCATTTATGAATATTATTAAATATTATTCATGCATCATATTAGCTGACTAAATATTGATTGAAATACTAGAGCCTGTCAATTGCTTAAATATCATAACTTTTCATACAAGATATGTTACTATGTAGAACTTACTTTTAATCTCTTGGAATGTGGCTCTGTCCATACAAAACTGGCATCTATTAATTTTACACGATTTAATCCCTTTAGCTTCTTTAAACATAATGACATGAGCTCCTTTGATTCCAATGCAGCATGAATCCATTCAGCGGGTGGCTGGAGATATCTATTGTATGAATACAACGTTAAGTAAGCTATTTAATAATTTGTAGCTAGTTTAATAATATGTACCTAGTTTCTAATCATTTTTTTAAAAGAGAACAAACCTTTCACAGCCTTTACAGAAATGTAAAGTCGCTTGTTTTGAAATACCATCTGTAATATCAACATGAGTACGCAAACATCCTACGCACATATTAGCAGGATTTGGTTCAATTGGTGTTCCACATTCGCAACACAAGCTGCAACAAGTCAGAAGTAAATTTTACCTGTTTAAAAATTTATTTTGTCTCCATTACATATACATATGTAAACATGTGCTTACATTATTGCTTTATCCTTTTCCGCATCATGAACTGTAATATACTCCATTTTGCTTATTTTGTTCGAAAAAAATTTTATACACCTGATATAAACCTGGTATAAACTTGGTATCACTCCGTAAAACAAAGTAAAACAAAGAGTAAAACAAAGTGATAACCTTATGGTCTCTCTCTTTTACTCAATATACGCCTTTAGGCATCATATGACCTTTACTCCAACATCAGTTTCTAAACCTCGTGGTAATGTAAAACAGTCCTCTGCCTCTCTTTCTCTCACTCACTCACTTATGCTGCGTCGGAACACACACTGTGTGCATACTACTAGACGATAGTCGTTGGAGTGAGCGAAATACAAGAGTGAGATAAAGGCTGCTTTCCAATTGTTTAATACATCTTGACACACACGTACACAAACCAGTTTATTGGTCACATATTATCTAAAATACTTTATAAGATAATATGTAACCAATAAACTGGTTTTGTGTAACACAGTGTACACAGCTGGAAAACACCCAAAGAGAGAGAGTACTCGAGTGACGTTTCCGAACGCAGCCTTATGGCTCCTGCACACAGGACGCGGTAATGCTTGCCGCGCGGCGAAAGTCCGCGCGACAGCCAATCAATATGTTGTTTTTCCGTAAAAGAAGGTTATTACGGAAAGCAGCATATTGATTAGCTGTCGCGCGAAACTTCCGCAGCACGGCAAGCATTATGGCTCCTGCACACAGGACGCGGTAATGCTTGCCGTGCAGCGGAAGTTTGCGCGACAGCCAATCAATATGCTACTTTCCGTAATAACCTTTTAGCTCTTACGGAAAAACAACATATTGATTGGCTGTCGCGCGGACTTCCACTACGCGGCAAGCATTACCGTGTCCTGTGTGCAGGAGCCATAAAGGTCGTTTTACATTAGTTGCAAGCCGATCGCAAGCAAACGCAATTCTTATTACGACAACCAATCAGAAGCATCAATGGTGCTATTGACGCTTCTGATTGGCTGTCGCAACAAGGGTTGCAATCGACTTGCAACTAATGTAGAACGACCTTTAGATCCCTAAATCTAGACCAATTACATTGACGAATTGTTCAACTGTTATGTAACTGTTGAGTTCGCTGAACGCACCCAAACTGCTTTGCAACTGTGTAAAATTTGTGAATCTGATTGGAATATGCTCTTAATTTTGGTTGAATCCAAGAGCATGTACCAATCAGATTCACCAATTTTACAACAGTTGCAAAGCAGCTTTTTCTGCTGAACGCAACCATTGACTGCAGAGAAAGCTGCTTTACAATTGTTGTAAAATTCGTGAATCTGATTGGTCACATGCTCTTATATTCAACTCAAAGAGCATACTCCAATCAGATTGACGAATTTTACAACAGTTGCAAAGCAGCTTTCGCTGCTGAACGCAGCCATTCTCTAATATTGGGTGCTTTCCATAACACAAGTTGGGTGCTTTTAATAACACAAACATCATTCTATCTTAGTTACTCATTGAATATGGAACAAAGACAGAATGATGCTTGTGTCTACTTATGTTATCAAATGGAAAGCACCCATACTATTGTACTTCTAGTATTAAAGTACACCCGGATAGAGAATCTAAACGCACCCTAGAGTTTCTTCGCTAGGCTGCGTTCCAAAATTCTACTCGACGGGTAGAGTAGCATTTAATTGACCAATAAGAACAAAGATAATTAGGATTTCTTTATCATGATTGATCAATTAAGGTTGCTTTCCAACAAGAGACACAAGTCGACATAAGTATCATTCTATCTTTGGGTGCTTTCCAATTATGTTTTGTGTGTTACACGAAACCAGTTTATTGGTTATATGTTATCTTACAAGATATTTTAGATAATATGTGACCAATAAACTGGTTTTGTGTACGTATGTGTCAAGATGGGTTAAGCAATTGGAAAGCACCCTTTGTTACTTACTAAATGTGGAACAAAGATAGAATGATGTTTGTGTCGACTTGTTGGAAAGCAACCTAAATGTACTCTACCCACCGAGTAGATTTTGGAACGCGGCCCTAGAGTTTCTAGCGACATTTTTGTCCCCAGAAAATCAATTCTCCTATTGGACGTTAGATGTCGGACAAAGTGGAAATCCTCCGTGACGTTTCCGAACATATCTATACTTGGCATATGACGTGAGAGATCAGCGGCAATCAGTGAATAGGAGACATGGGTCGCAAGATGTTCACGTAACTTTTGCTGGACTGATCTCTGAAAACAGCTATCCAGCAGTTTTTACGAAATTCAACAGGTAAGCGATGTATCGCGAATGATTACATATTACTATGTATATATATATCATTATTAAATGAATTCACAATATCTGTAAAGATCGTAATAATGAAAGCGTGAACTGCGAAAGCATTTGAAATTGTGCATTTGAGGTTGTCGCGGTCACTAGGACCCCGAAGATGGGTTCTGGTCAAAGTGCCCGCAAGTTGACCATCACGAATGAAGAAGAAATCGGCGTGATCAAGGTGTCCAACTCGCTCGTACAACGTATCGCTCAGAGAGAGAAACAAAAAGTGCAAGAATCTTCTTCGGACGCAGCGCCGACAGCAACGCCAGGCCAACATTCGACACCACCTCCTTCTGCAACGACAGCTCCGCCCGCACCCTCGAACGTGGCACCTGAGCATCCAGTGTACTATTACCCTGAATTGACAATGTCGGCTCACCAAATATATCAACAGAAGGAACAGGAGCTGAAACAGCAAGAACAGTATTGGCACAAGCGTTTACAAAATGTAGATGATTCTTACCGAAAAATCAATCGCATCCTAGCAGAAGAGTATCAAAAAACCATTGCTGAAACTTCTGCTAAAACTGGTGAGTGTCAATGTTGTTTGATAATATATGAATCTAATGATAAACTTTCTAAATGGTTCATTGATTACATTGATTATGTTAATCTTTATGTTATGTTTTTGTCGGGCAAGGCTTAATATATGCAACAAGTACATCAATATCAGAATGTATTCTTGCCTCAATATTGCTACTTAAAATATATTCAGAGAGATTCAAAGATATATAAAATTAATCCCACACATATAATTCATAGTGCATTGTATAATTATAATGCATTGTGTGATTTAATGACTGTCTAAGTTAACTGAAACTTATATAGATTTTGAGAATATATTAATTGATGTATGTGTTTACTTTGTATATAGAGTATTTTATACATGATTGTCACATGAAGCAAGAAAAAATAATTATTTGCAAAACAATAACATTCTTGCTTTTTAAATCTGTTAAATACTGTTATAGGACAAAATATTGCTGACATCCAGGATACAATGCAACCGTGTCTAGAGAACAGTAATAAAGTTCTAAAGTGTTTCCAAAACCACCCCAAGGAAACTCTCGCATGCTCGAGTTTAGTACAAGAGTTCTCCAATTGTGTCTGGAATGTGCATTACACACACGCAATCCAAACGCGTTCGTAATATACTATTCAGCAAATTCTTCAAGGGACATTTAGTCAATAATAATAAATTATACAGTAAGGTGTAAAAAGAAAGTTGAAAGTGCTTATTTTATTCTCAGCAGAATTACTGACGAGAAGTAGTATAAAATAAAGAAAGGAGAAATATGTAAAAAAATAAATGATTTAAGGAGCATAATTGCAATTTATAATAAAATGATTATCGTTACATTCTCATGATAAATGCTGTCGAATATTAAGTTCCTTATTTTCTATTTCACTTGCGAATACTGAAATTATCTGGAGTTAAGACTCCGAGTTCCTCGACGCGGTCATTTAATTAATGACGTCAAAAGGGAGAAGATATGCATGCTCAAAATTTCTACAAAGTCGAAATAAAAAGATATACAACAAATAACACTTGCAATCGATTAAATACATCTCTAAAATGTTCTGAACACTTTTACTCTATTAATAAATAACCATAAAATTGACGTGACATGCAACCATTTTACGTTTCTTCATTTTGTCATATTAATTTTACAATTAATTTTTCAGAGCAAAAATGTTTAGAACATGTTTAGAACATGTTTAGAACATGTTTAGAACCAAGAGAACCTTTAAAGCTTTTGGCTCCTCGTATTATCAATCTCTTTTTAATAATATCAGAAGCGAGAAAATGAATGCTGAAAATTCTTGCGA
The DNA here is from genome assembly GCF_010583005.1 of Odontomachus brunneus. NCBI lineage: Eukaryota > Metazoa > Arthropoda > Insecta > Hymenoptera > Formicidae > Odontomachus > Odontomachus brunneus. Next base: position 573,289 of record NW_022639560.1, on the reverse strand, counting down.
AATACATTGAAATAGAAATATATATCCATAAAGTAACACTTGCAATCGATTAAACAAATTTGTAAGATATTCCGTGCACTCCCCTTTTGCTCTAATAATCAATAATTTATTATAAATTAATCTGAATAGAAATAGGCAAAGAAATAAGAAGATGAATTATATGTCACGTTAATTTACGACAAATTATTGATTGTTAGAGCAAAAGGAGAATCCACAGAATATCTTACAAATTTATTTAATTGATTGTATTACTTTATGGATATATTTTTATTTTAACATATTTCGCAAGAATTTTTAGCATGCATTTTCTCGCTTCTGACGTCATTAAAAAGAGATAGACAATGCGAGGGGCCAGGAATAAGAGATTACTACGTTTGCAGAGAAACGTGTATATTGAATTTCTGAATAACTCAATTTCATGGTTCTCAGTACATTTCTATTTATAATTCCAAGTATATACAGCATAGCCCGGGATGCCTGACCCGAGCAAAGGCCTACAGTATAGCACAGCACATTATAGAAAATTCATATATATTGTATAACATATTAAATCTCGCAAAATTCTCGATGAATCTGTACCTCTCGAAAGATAGGCCCAATGTCCATTTTTTAATGTTCCTTGTTTATAGAAATTCTAGAATTTAACGTTTCAAAATAAAAAAATTCCCTGGACTCAACCATAAGTCTCGTTTTTAACCGTTAAAATTAATTATTTGTATATAATTCATATATCATTCACTGATTAAGCTAACATACATCATTTTTATCTCTACAAATTTCAAGACTTCTATATTGAAAACTGGAATGAACATTAGCCTTTTCTTGTCCAAAGTACACGAGCATAAAATGAGAATATTGCAAATGCAGGAATTGGAAGTATACTCGAAATACATTGTTCAGGACATGTGGGAAATTAATAATTCTGTTCGTACTACAAGTATTCTTACCGAATGTGTAGCTTGTAATAATTAATTACGAATTCGAGAATACAATATCTTTACGGCACGAAACAATTGCGAATGATGACACACTTGTTATCAATGATATATGTACCACTTGTCCCTCCGAAATAAGCTATAAAGCAACTATATTAAAAAGAAAATATCCCTTTTCATAAAAAAAATGAAGTTTATTTAATAATACTCTAGAAAGAAAAATAATGATGCAGATTTTACGTTGCATGGAGTGATGTACTGAACTGAAAAGAGTATATACTCCAATATCAGTAATAACAGTACTTATATATGTACAACCCTCTCTCTTTCTCTCTAGTAAAAGGTATAAATATGTTTGAATGACAACTCCCAGAGTATGTATTATTAAAATTATATAACACAAAACTCAAGATAACATAACAAAAATTTTAATTAGGTCTGAATGAAACAATTAGAAGAAAAAAGAAACGAGATAGAAACATTCAATCGCTCTTCTTATCACCGTTCGATTGCGCGACTTTCGCATGCTCGCTACTTAAGCGATCGTACTCTTTCGCGAGTGAGTCGGCCTGCGATTTCATCGCATCCTTATCCTTCTTTTCTTTAGTTAATTCGTTTTCGAGCTCAAGATTCTTAGCTTGTAACTCTTTGATCTGATTCTTCAGTTCTGAGACAGCTTTGTCATGTGCTTCATTAGAGTCGTTCTGCGCGCTTTCCCCAATCGTCCTCTGAGACAATAAACTTCGGGCCGTGGTCGTGGCAGACTGCGCTTGTCGCATAGCTGCTTCGTTTTGTGCAAGCAAGTTAGCCTGGATAGATATCAAAAGGACGAGACGACGTATCACCAGGCTGAGAAACAACGCGAAACCGGATATGTAGAAATTCCTCTGTGCACGGAACAGTCGCATGTTTTCTGCAAAATACCAAGACAAATATTAGCAGATATAACAATAACATGAAATTCATTCAGCTATACATATAGAAAATATAGAAAAGGTACTTTTCAACATCAAACAACTCATATTTTGAAACTATATGGGAATATAGTAACAGCTGAAAAGGTGACAGCTAGAAAAGGTAATATTCTTTAACACTAAACAACTCACCTTGCATCTCAAGATTCATATTGTGATGATGCTCAGTGTGATCCAAACTTGTGGAATATTTTCGCATTTCTCTTATGGCATCTAACAAGAAGAGGACCAATACACCGAGTAAGACCACAAAATAAATGGAAGCTCGATTGCTTATGCTCTGTAGAAATCGAGACTTGAAAAGCCTTTGCCATCGTGTTGGAGAAGCCACTGGTAATACTAGCATGAGCACTATTGTGACTTCCAAATAGAGGAAACCAGCAATCAATTTCCACTGTAGGCTCATCTTGGTATCTTCTTACTTCACCTTTGTATAAGAGTACCTAAAACTAATGAAACAAAAGAGTGAACATTAGATCTTAAAACTTTGCAAACTGAATATTCATAGAATTTTCCTAGTTATACTTTTGTAATTTTCTAATTTTATTAAGTTTTCGCGAATTTGGCACAGTGCTTCCTAGTTATGTGTAGGCAAAATAGCATAAAGTCTGTATAATGCTAGGTATTAGAGACAGAATTAAAAGGTATAAAATTGCTGAAAATTTTTTTAAATTTTTCAATATTTTTTGTGGAATTTAGCTAATCAAGATAAACAAAATCAAGATTGAAATGTGTTGATGTGTTCTAATTTATAATCTTTGAATTCTTCATCTGTAATCCATAATTCTCAACCTTTCCGATATATGGTCTGATGCGAGTTTAATGGAAATGACAGTCACATGGAGAAAAAACAACACGAGAATGCCGTCTTCTAACACTGCAGTATGTTTTTTTCCTTTACGAGCGTATGAAAGTCCACGACAAGAGATGCGAGAATGACAAGCGATTTCTAATGAAACCGATTACAACACACTGTCATCTCGCACGAAATGCACACGCGAACATAACGCAGTCACGATGATTCAGCCGCTCAACCTATCAGTTATCGAGATATTCATAGATATCGCAAGAATACGTATTTACGAGTATCTGCTGTCAAACGGTCAAATTCCAGAGAGTTGATGCGATATGACACGTATTGCATAAAAAGTGAATCCTAATTGTAGCGTACGGTATTCGATGAAGAATGAACCGTTATCGACTTCGCTCAAGCCGGTAGATATTTTTTTTTAACAGCATACAGTCGATGGTAGCCTCGTATAGCTGTCGATGTTGATGGGCGCCGATTGGGGAAGAAATTTACCGAACGTATTCTTAGTGACAATTTATGCACTTTCGTCGTTGTCGTCGTCGTCGTCGTCAGCGTCGGCGTTGAGTTTGCGAACGATTCGCGGCGGTTTTGCTCGGTGTCGAGCGCTATTAATAGTACTTCCAACTCTACGTGCTCCTTCGCAACGACACGATGCGAAGTGGGAACGCTGCCGACGACTTATGTGTCTCTCACGGCCCAACCGATGCTCGAATAAGTTCAAAGTGCGACTAGGCGAGCGCAGTACCGTCGACAATTTTATAAATAAACTGCACACGGTGACATCATCTCACGTAACTATTCGTGAGACTTTCTTGGTCTCTTCTTTTTCTTTGGGTATGTTCGGCTTGGCTGCCTCTTACCTTTAAATTCAGACGGACGCATTTCAAGCTGAACAAACTCAAATGGTGGCAAGGAGTTTCAGCATATGCTCACCCGGGATCGTTAGGATGCGCTGCTGTCGCGGAATGTACAGTCGGGGACTGAAACCCATTCTAAGGCTGCGTTCAGATTCCTTACCCGGGTGCACTCTAATACAAGAAGTGCTATAGTATATGGGACATATACTATAGTGTTTTTAGTAACAGAGTGCACCCGGGTAGGGAATCTGAACATACCCTAAAATGGCAGTAAAGCGGGGTCTACAATTGCTTGCGGCTTATGATTAAGGGCGAGCTTTTTAATTCATCGATGGATCTATCGATGAATTAAAAAACTCGCCCTAACTCTACAGCGTCGCGCTACTTTTCGAATACGAGACGACGCATGGGATTTTGAGAGAACCCAATATAAAAAATTATTTTATATCTTTTATGTCGAGAACTTAAATATTTTCTTTGTTTAATTAGGTTTTTAGGTTTATATAAAATAAGAAAAGACTATTTTGGATATAATATTCTCTTAAAGACCCATGCGATGACTGTAGGGTTAATAGCTTATTGTAGGAGATCCATAATATAGAAAAGCGCGCAACGACAACATAACGATACTTAAATTTTTTCGTCAGGCTGACAAGCTCAGAAAAGTGCAGATTATTAAAAAATAAAAGGAAGTTCGTATTATTTAATTTTATTATACGCTATATTTACCTGTTTATTCATTTTAGTACATTTATAGTCACGCGTAATACATATATATGTTACTAGAACAATACATGCGCGCGCTACGCGCGCGCCATCCCTTATAGAAATATCATACTAAGAATCATTGATAATTACTTATTATCCAGTATTTTTAATACTGAAAATAAGTAATTATCAATGATTCTTAGTATGATATTTCTATAAGGGATAAAAGCTGATAAAAAACTATAAAAAATGTAGAATAAAAATAAAATTAAAATTAAATTAAATTAAAATATACTTTAATTAATTAATAATTATAGGGAGAGACAGGGAGAGACAGAGAAAGACAGGGAGAAACGGGGAGAAACGGGAAGAGACGAGGAGAGACGGAGAGAGACAAGGAGAGACAGGGAGAGACGGGGAGAGATAGGGAAAGAGAGAGACAGACAGGGAGAGACAGGAGAGGCAGGGAGAGACAGGAAAAGACAAGAAGAGACAGGAGAGACAGGGAGAGACATATCTCTTCTATATTTTTTTTTCGTGACTTAACAAACGCAACCCTTATAGAAATATCATACTAAGAATCATTGATAATTACTTATTATCCAGTATTTTTAATACTGAAAATAAGTAATTATCAATGATTCTTAGTATGATATTTCTATAAGGGAATGACAGCATTTGCCTGGTAATTTGACAAGCGCAAACGACATAAAGCAAGCCTACATGAAGTGAGCTAAGCGAGAGAACCAATCAGCATCGCGGAAAAGCGACAACAATTAAATCTCTTACATACCTTTTTTAGAGGATAATACTAGCACACAAGCGCGCGCGTAGCGCGCGCCTTCCATTTCCTTTCTTAGTACTTTATTGCGCTTTAATTACATCGCGAAAAACATAAACCTCACTCACACACGAACCTATAATCTGCACTGTCTCTCCCAGTCTCTCTCTCTCTGTCTCTCCCTGTCTTTTCTTGCCTCACCTGTCTCTCCCTGTCTCTCCCGATCTCTCCCTGTCTCTTCCTGTTTCTCCCTCCCTCTCTCTGTTTCTCCCTGCCTTTCCCTGTCTTTCCCTGTCTCTCCCCATCTCTCCCCGTCTCACTCCGTCTATCCCCGTCTCTCCCTGCCTCTCCTTCTGTCCTGTCTCTTCCTGTCTCTCCCTGTCTCTCTCTGTCTCTTCCTGCCTCTCCCTGTAATCTGCATTGTCTCTTCCTGTCTCTCCCTCTCTCCCTGTCTCTTCCTGTAATCTGTATTGTCTCTCCCTGTCTCTCCCTGCCTCTCCTGTCTCTCCCGGCCTCTCCCTGTCTCTTCTTGTTTCTCCCTGTCTCTCCCTGTCTCTTCCTGTCTCTTCCTGTTTCTTTCTGTCTTTCTTTGTCTTTCCCGGCTTCTCCTTGTTTCTCCCTGTCTCTTTCTGTCTCTCTCTGTCTCTCCTTATCTCTCTCTATCTTTCCCCGTCTCTGCCTGTCACTCCCTGTCTTTCCCTGTCTTTCCTTGCCTCTTCCCATTTCTCCCCAGCCAATCGGTATCGCGAAAAAGAGGCAACAACCCTTATAGAAATATCATACTAAGAATCATTGATAATTACTTATTTTCAGTATTAAAAATACTGGATAATAAGTAATTATCAATGATTCTTAGTATGATATTTCTATAAGGGAATGCCAGCGATAATATCGATAACCAAGCAATTTCGGAACGGACATCTCTTTTTTATACTAAAAAAAAACTTTTTTAGGATTGGATAATAAAAACTTAAATAAAATCGAATTACACTGAATAAATTCTGAATTAAAGCAAATATTTATATATCTATTCCCTAACAGCACAGATGTTCACCTATACAGCATAAATGTTCAATAGATATTCTAAGAACGTTCTAAGAATATTTGAATATTCTTAGAACGTTCTTAGAATATCTAGTAAACATTTGTGCTATATGGGCAGGAGATATCCAAAGTACATCCTGGGGAAGTCCTGAGGACATTTTTCATCCTCAGGACGTCCTTAGGACGTCCTCAGGAGATCGTGTGTTGTCTGAATTTGTATATTCGATGTTAGGTCATACATGTAGGTAAACATGCACATATATAAAAAATTAGTTAATTTTTGTCATTTTGAGAAAAATATCTTCATCTGGTATTTCCACGAGTTTCGTAGAGTAATATTTGAATGACGTTACTGTCTTTTCGCAAACATCAAATTTGTAATTATGCAGAATACCAATCAGTGCAATTTTAACTTGGAGCATGCCTAACCGCTCACCTGTAACATATTGTATTTGATATGTTCAGAAAAAGATGTAACAAATATAAAACGTATTAACTATACAATATCTTTTTTTCTTATTTGTACTTTGTTTGAGCTTTATTTTTATATTTTAAACATGATTAGTTCTCATGACTAATGACTTTTTTCAAATATGATCAAATCTTTGTTATATTGTGATAGAAATGCATAGATATTTTATATCATATGCACATATACAACTTGTTTATGTTATATTATCTATTATAATACTAACAATATGTTATATTATCTAGCATAATACTACTTATGCATAACTACTTATGCATAATACTTATGCATAACTACTTATGCATAATACTTATGCATAACTACTTATGCATAATACTTATGCATAATACTTATGCATTACTACTTATGCATAATATTTTACATTCTCAAATAAAATTCACTTACCGATACAACTTCTTGGCCCGTGTCCAAATGAAAAGAAATACTTTGAGTTTTGTTCAGTTTGATCCATGAATCTCTTTGGATTATAGATTTCTGGCTGAGGGTATATTTTTGGATCGTAACTGAATGCATATAATGGTATGACAATCTTCTGATTTTTTGGCACAGTTATATTAGTGTTTTTGAAAGTATAACTTGATAATGCCTCTCGTTGTATTGAATTTGCTATTGGATATTTCCGCAATGTCTCTAAAAACAAAATGATTATCACAAAGTAGTATCGATTAAAGTAAATTAATTTACTTACTAGCAAATAAATATGCTTGAATGCTGTTGCTTATCAAGTCGTTTAATTCCTGTAATTCGTTCAGTATTAATAAAAATAAAAAGAGAAAACACTGTTATTGCATTGTCATATTAAGCGATTGTAATAATTGTCATTTTATGAAAATAGATAAGCAATATAAAAAGTATATATCGTGTGAGATTCAGCATTTTAATGTATTTACCTTTAATAACTGCAATTAAATAAGGCATTGTATTTATACTCTCAAAATGCATTTCATTATTGTTTCTTGCATACATATCCCGTATCTCTTCTCGTAATTTATCTTGAACATTTTGATTTAAAGCCAGTTCGTACAATGTAAAAGAAATCGTCATTCCAGATGACTCATAGCCGGCGTAGAATAAAGCATATACTTGCGCAGCGATAAACTCATCAGTTATATTTGTTGTGCCTAAATAGATACATAAAAACTTTCTCAAGTTTATTATGGCATAAATTTGCTTTCTCTCTCTCTCTCTCTCTCCCTCTATATATATATATATATATATATATATATATATATATATATATATATAT
>NW_022639560.1:528966-564194 GCF_010583005.1 Odontomachus brunneus | reverse complement strand
TATATATATATATATATATATATATATATATATATATATATATATATCTTATATATATTTTTTAGCTAATTTTGATCCAATTTCTTTTTTATAATTTGATTGTATACATATAAAATTATATACACAAATTAAAGTTCTGTTTAGACTTTCTATAGATTTTGAAACTAAACAAAAAATAAAATACTTTATTTTTTATATACGGTTTTTTCGCAGAGTAACGTTAAATTTTAATTGAATGAATATTTTCTTGATGTGAGAGAAAGAGAGAGATTAAACCTAGTAAATATTAATCGGTAATATTGCATTAATGTTATAATTTCGTACTGAATAATGTAATTGTTATGTAATTTTGTGGTGTTATGTAGTTTTATGATGTTTTGTGTTGCACTTACTTTGAATGGGAAATTATAATATAGATGCAACGTTACTATTAGTTTTGATATTTGCTAGGAATCATAGAAGAAATATTTACCCAATATTTCAGCGAAATGTTTATGATTTTTTTTTAATTCCATTATTATATTAATGGCGTCAGATTTGACAAAGCCATATTCTTCTCTGTACTTCATGATATTGAAAATAAAATCGATCAAGTTCTGTGTTGTTTTAGCATCATTGAACAGGTAGTTATTAATCCAGTTGTATAATTGTGAAGATGTCTTCCTCATTATTGTCTTCGTTAAATAACTCCAGAATGTGCCACGCATCATTTTGTAAAATGTAAAAATCTCATTCCCTTCTATTGTACCTTTTGTCAAAGTTTTCAAATCAATACCTAAAAAAATATTACCGGCCATATCGAGAGTTAATTTAAATGTCATGTCGGAACAATTTATCTCGTGACTATTCCTCCGTAACAATTTTTCGATATAATTGTCCAAACGTTCCATAGATTTTAGTATCATATGAAACATATTCTTAAGTTTATTAGGCGTTAAAATAGGTGATATTTTTGACTTTAAATGATGCGCTATTGTTCCATTCGCAAGAAAAATAGAATGGTTTATTAGTTCCACCTATGAACATAATTATTCGTTTCATATAATGAAAGAATATAATAATGATTATGACAGAATAGATACTTACTTCTACTGTAAAATCACCTCGATGAGGGAATAACTCAGCATCTTTAATAAAAACATCCTTTATATATTCAGGATCTTTTATCATTAGGATCGGTTCTCTCATGTTAAATATTCCCACGAACGGTGTATTTTCATAGGCATCGTACAGATTTTTCAAATATTCCCCTATTAGTACTTTACCGAGTATAACGTCCTTCATCGTACCAAAAAATAGAATAGGTGTAGGTCCAGGTATATTGAATTTCTTCCAAAAATTGTATGACGCAGTGAGATAATAATAAAGCAGGCAAATAATTAACCCGCAAATAATTAATAAAATTTCAACGGTTCCCAGCATATCGAGTTTGTGACAGAACGTAAGTGCTTATTACAAGTTTTAACTCTAAACATTTTTCGTCTATGGCATTTCTTTTATAGTTTACATCTAAAATTCAAAACTATAAGAGATATACACTGCTGTCATATAAATCTTAGGCCACATTACTCTTCTAGTAGAGTTGGCCACATTACTCTTCTAGAGAGATTTTAAAATAACGACTAATACACGCAGCGCGAATACGACTTCGTCAAGCAAAAAATTTTTAAATTCATAATATTAATGTATTTATTCTTGAAAATGTTATTAAAAACATGAGCAATCGCAAATGCATATCTGTTGCTCGATTACCTTATCTTATATTTCTGATATATAGCGACCGCAGTTACAAATACACACGAATAATAATAAAATAACTAACATTATTATGTAATAAAAACAATCTATTTATGGAAAAAATACATTTATTCGTGTATAAATGTAAATCACAAAATGAATTTTTCATCTTTTTTTTCTTTATTTTTTATCTTTTATTTTCTTTATCTTTTTTTATCTTTATTTTTTAAGAAAATTTCAAAATTCTCATGTTAAAAACATGACCCTAACAGCACAGATGTCCAGGAGACATCCAGAGTGCGTCCTGAGAACTTCCTGGGGACGTTTCTCTGTCCTCAGGATATCTCTGGGACATCCCCAAGAGATCTTGTGCTGTATGGAGAACAACTGACAACGCACTTTTGTTATCTGTTTTACTTATTTTTTCGTTGTATACAACAATAGTTACAAATGTAAATGATTAGAGTAAGACAAAGTAAACAACATATTTATGTAAAAAGAACAAGTCATTTGTGGAAAAAAAGAAATACATTTATTCACAAATGTAAGAGCAGCACACAAAATGAAAATATTTAAACTTTATATAAATAATATTTTTGCTTAAGAGACGATAATACTGAATAAACACAATTAAAATACTAAGAATATTATCTTCAGGAAAAGTGTGTGAAAGAAAATTGTGGAAAAACTGTAGAGGAAACTATTTGAAGAACTATAGAGAATTAATTTTAATAAATCAATATTTTTTTTTACAATAACTGTAAAGATTTATCGTTTCCGTATAGTATACTCGAAACAAAATTTAGTTTTTATGTTAATCTTGCAAATACTCTTGCAGCTTGCGGATACTAGAATGTTAAAAAGAAAACAAATACAATTTTATGATTATTTACAATTTCAACATTACCGAAATCTCCAGATCAGTGTCAAAGTTTGTTCATAACAATGTTTTATAGAACATTACAAACTACATGGAAGAAAAGTTTGATTGGATGAACCAATGTCTAGTGAATTCTACGCAATAACACTTCTAATAACTAATGAGAAACTGTCTCTTACTGTCATCTTGTCCATCCTACAAGCGCATAACAGCACACATCGCCACTCATCTACCGTATCATAACTTATCTACCATGGGTGTTTTCCATTTAATAACACAAGTCGACACAAGCATTATCCTATCTTTGTTATTCATTGAATATGGAACAAAGACAGAATGATGCTTATGTCGACTTGTGTTATTAAATGGAAAGCACTCCATATCATGATCATTCTCAAACCTTCTACGATTAATATCTCAATCATTATTGCAATTTTTGCAAAACGGCATAGGACTTTTGTGTTCACGTCAAACCGTTCTACATCTTCACGAAATATTGTGAAATCAAACTGAGATACTTTGTATAAATACAGATCCAATCTACACATCGAACGATACAAGGATATGTAGCATGTTTAAATGCGATGTATTTAATCAAGAACATCCCACCATAATTATGATTTTTCGTTCCTTTTTATTATATTAGTGGTTATAATTTAAATATATATATACATTTGTTATTTATTTGTTCAAAACAATCGCACTGTGGACCATCATTCAGCGTAAAGTTAATGTGGATACAATTGCTTGTTCAAACAATTCGTTCGTTATTGCGATGTATATCGTACACGTTACGACACCGTCATACAACTTTTCAGACGATATCGGATAATTAACGGTTAGTAAGCAATACGGATATGTATCCGGCTGATGTCTTTATCAACTGAAAACAGAATACACGAATGTATGTGAATAGAAAAGAAATAATCTCTTCAGGATTTATAACGCTCTATGTGTGCAGAGGCCGGCGTAATAATAACTATTACGCCGGCCTTCGCACACTTTATCTGTCCGTATAATTAGACTAGGCAATCTCAAAAATTGATTCTAAGGAGGATAAAAATACTTTAAATGTTATAATATAACGGTTTGTGGCCGTTTAAAGCTTAAAACTATTCAACAAAATATTATTCTTTTAGTAAGCTTCATAGTTACTCATACAATACTTTATTACTTCAGCTTTATAGCTTTATAGTTACTTTTTTTATGTAAAAAACAAAGGCGTACATGAACAGATATATAGAATATTCATAGTGTTAAATTTTTATAGAGAACACAATTTGAAAATAAAATACCTAAGAAAGTTTCTTAGGAGAGTGATTGGAAAAAGAAAGTTTGAAAAGGAACTTCTTGCGATGATGAATAAAGAAGGCTGAGATTAAACGGTCTTAGATTAAACGGACAGAGCCAGATTGCAGATGCCTTACGCTACAGAACAATGACATTGTCATGGGAAATATCTTGCCGGCGGTAATGTACAGAGGCTTCTCGGTACGTAACATCATCAGCAACATGTTTTTGGCTTGATTCGGCTTCAGCGTGTACCAGGCGAAACTGTACGTCGCATAATATACCCCTTCACACTGCGTAGATGTCATCGTATTACGAGTGATATATTTCTGTCACGATTTTCGTAACAATTTCTTTTTTCCCGTTCAGAAAAAACGTCAAGAAAGAGGCAAAGTGAGGGGCGGAGGGAGAGTGGGAGGATTGCGGTTTAATCGCAGCGTCTTTTGACGGAGCCAACTGGAAAAGCGCGTCGCGTCTCCCGCAATAGGGTAAACTCGGATAAGATGGCCATACTTTTTTAAATGCAAAGATACATTTCTTATTGTTATTTTTTTAATAGTGTTTTAATAGCAAATTACTTCACTGAAGTCTACAGTATATAATACCATCAGAGTTAAAAGGAAAATACTTCAGTAAAATTATTTATTACAGAAATATCAAAACGTGAGCATTGGCCATCTTACCGAATTTTTTCAGATAAGTTGACCATAAAAGAATAGATGATCCGTAGATATTTTATGTTCAAGTTTCTGTAACTATTATTTTATAAAATAAAAAAAAACATAATTTAATATATTTATTTTAATATAAGATATTTACTACATATTATTTGTGAAAAATATAATACACATAAAATAGAAACTTCTATTATAAAACTTAAATTCTAAATGCAATCTTTTGATCAAAACATATTGCACATAAGATTTAATTACTGTAATATTGAAAGTAATATTTGAAACGATTTTCGTTTTATAAATGTTCATAGAATGATAATAGGCTATTTTACCTAAAATGTGAATGAAAGACGACCATAGTATTTATAAAGAAGTGAAAACGAAAATAAAAATGCATGTTATACTATAATTTACATATCTACTTCACGTATCTAATTTACATATCTACTTCACGTATCTAATTTACATATTTACTTCACGTATCTAACGTTGATTGCAATAGCTTAACTGTAATTTATTCGATGTAACAGCAAGTTTTAGTGAGAAATTTTACAGGCAGTCGAAAATAAAAATATAGCATAATATTCATAATCTTCTATTTCGAAAAATATGCATATACACTAATAAATATCGATTATCTTTGACTGATTACACAAACGTAATGTTTTGCAATTGTTAGAGAAATTACAACCTATGGCCATCTTTTCCGTATGGCCATAATATCTGAGTTTACCCTACCATCGATTATTTCGCACTTAATAACGTGTACTTACTTTAGCTATGAGGACCTCGCCGACTACACAGTATAGGCACATGTGAGCGAACGTATTAATAAGTATCGAAATGAGCCAACATATTCGCGTAACGCTAACGTCCCCGCCTTTTCCGTCGATGATCTAGACACGTCGAACATATGTACGGATCATTCTCTGTGCAATCTCGGCTAGCACCCAAACAGTACAAAACGTCTCAGAATATTGGAGCACTTTCCAAGAAATTCCAAGATTCTGAAAGACATCCAAAATAATCGTTTTGTGCTGTCTGAGTACGATTACCCGAAAATATCCAATACTGTGAGAGAAAAGATATCTGGAAAATAAAAAAAATATTTATTCGATATATCTAGTGATAATATATTTATTTAAATCTAAATTCTTTTGTATAAATAAAACAAACGATTGCTCTCATAAAAATCAACAGGTTTTAGGAAAATACATATTTTCTCATTTAAAAGGAATTTCCTCTCAATATATATTAATACAACTAAATATATTATTAGTATTCATTGAATAAATATTTCTTATTTTCTTAAATATTGTCTCTCTCTCTCTCTCTCTCTGTGTATGGAATTGAATAGCATGTTAAGAATTATTCTCGAGAACTTCGACTTGATCCCGGATTCACCATATAAATATAACTAGGTAGTTTGAATATAACCCGAATTTCGGATAGCCGTCTTTATTAGCGTGACCCGATCTGAAAAATGTTGGGCATTACTCGATTAAAATTTTCTTTGATTAAAATAATCGATAAATCAATAATAAAAATTAATCAATCGTCACATATGAAATCACAAATAAATAATTACGTCGATTGATGAAATTAATTATTATTCCAACTTTGATGTGATTGTGCTTATATTCTGATTAATAATTAATTTTATCAATCGATTACATGATTTGTAATTAGAGAAAATTTTAATTAATGCTCAACACTCGACATGAACCGCCGATTCTTGTTTCTATTGCGGCTTCCCTTATAGAAATATCATATTAAGAATCATTGATAATTACTTATTATCCAGTATTTTTAATACTGAAAATAAGTAATTATCAATGATTCTTAGTATGATATTTCTATAAGGGTTTCAGACATTCGATCGGATTTTTTAATCCCGACGTATCTGTCTTTTCTCTTCCTCGATCTTTATTGCATGTATTATTTACGCAATGCTTTCTGCATTATGTTCGTTGCTACTATGATAAGAAATCGTGACGGCGTCGATATCTCATGTTACCTCGTTACACGTTGGACAGTCTAGTTCTCGTCCCGTCTCGGTAACTTACGCTAATTAATAGAAATCCTTGCATACAAAATAATATGCCGAAAAATAGTAATAGCGCCAAGAGCATCAAGTTGAATGTGTTGTCAATGACATCGACGGACCTACGAATACGATATTGTACATTACATAATGTCGAACTTCGGTCAAGTGAGCAAATGATTTCGAAGGTTATACCTTCGATGTGCAACGATATAATTAGTAGTAAGCAGAAACGGCTGCGAATAATGCGTTCGACGAGTGATCAGAACTTGCTTAAAAATCATATCAGGGTTGCTACAGAAAATCAATTTGGAAATTCCCTGACTTTTCCATGTTTTCCAGACGATAGTAAAGAATTTTTCATGACCAACATATAATCTTCAATTTTAACGAAAATTTTCAATTTTAGGAATAGAAAAAGTAGCTTATATTATTAAAAGCAATATAAATTTAGTTTAGTAACATATTCCTAACATATGTTCCAAAAAATGCATAGGCTAACAAAAATTATATGAGTATTGGAAAAAAGAATGTAATTATAAAATGGGAAAGAATGATTGAATGAAAAAACTAAGTAAAATATAAATTTTAATTATTTTGTTAACACACATCATGATGTGCATAGACTAACATAGACTACATATTCAATATAAACTAAGAAAATCTTATTTATTTTTTAAATAACATTTGATTCCTATACTATGTCTATAAACTTAAAATATAAAATAATCTGGAATTTTGGCCTTTCCTTACAATTCTTTGAAATTAAGGTAACTCTCCTGTTGAAATTAAGGTAACCTGGATTACAAGAGAACAATACACAATCTCTAGATACTTATCTTAAATCTAGAGTCACTAGGGATTTTATTAAGGTTTATTTTTTTTTTATTTTAACGTTAAAACGTTAAAACGTTAAAATTAAAAAAATAAACTTTAATAAAATCCCTAGTGACTCTAGATTTAAGATAAGTATCTAGAGATTGTGTATTGTTTTCTTATAACCCAGGTTACCTTAACAGGAGAGCTACTTTAATTTCAAAGAATTGTAAGGAAACACCAAAATTCCAGATTATTTTATATTTTCCCTGACATATCCCGGTTTTCCATTATAAAATTTTCAAATTTAAATTCCATGACTTTTCCCGGTTTTCCTGGTTTTTCGGGTCTGTAGCAACTTTGCGTATACATTTTTGTCATAGATCAGATTACCTCAGCAATGCAAAGATTCCGTGAGATTCTGACCGTGCACCTATCATTTGCATGGAGATCAGCACAAGAAACGGTATACACATAAATCCTGATCACATGACAGAGACATAGAGTCGCTAATAATCGAGAGAAAGCAGTACAACCTGATGAGACGTAAGTGGTCCTTGATATTGTAGGATAACCCGGCGTTGAAGTCTCGGAAGTTGTGCAAATTGAGCAAACGATACTTGAGAATGTCCAGTTGGGCGCATATGTGAAACACCACCAGACCCAGAAAATTGTCGATGCCCGTGTAAGAGATCGCTGCGAACGAGATCGACAAAGCTTGGCCGATGAACGCGATCTCGAAGAACGGGCTCTTTATCTCGTGAAAGAAGTACGATTGCAGCAGCAGCGTTTTGCCCGGGTCCGTGACGTTCGTCTGGTATCTCATCGAGTACCCGAAGCACGGTGGTATGATGAGAATAATACTCGCCAGGGTCATCATGATACCGCCGAACATGACGATCATACGGGCGATTCTCGCCTGCTTGATCATGGTCTTCCGTTCCAGCGTCGTTTTCGTCTTGAACCAGTCGTTCACGATCATGTTCACGAGCGGCTTGAGTTCTTCGGAGAGAACAACACATGTTTTATGGACGTCAAACCGATTCTCTTTCGAGAAATGGCTAAATCCAAATATGTCGAACGAGGTGCTAATGTTCGTGCGGAATTGGACATTGTTCCAATAATTGGATATTTTTGAAACTTTTGTGCTGCGGAGAAACGCTGGATTTGACTCCCACAATTGGTGATGATCAATTGGTTGTGCCACAAAAGTGACACAATTCAGTTAGTGCAACCGAATTTTTTGTTACCTGGGGACCAGACGAAAAACTCGGTTATAGAAAACTGTTGGAGAGGTTTCTACTCGGCCAATTGCTCTCAGCGATCGCAACCGGGTTCTGACGCAACTGAATATTCAGACAAATGTTTTCACGTTAATAGAAATATTATATTTCGTTTTATCTCTATTCAGTCGCATGAACTGAGATTTTGTTTCCGTGTGTGAAAGGAAAAAAAGGATAAAAGTTCCAATACAGGTCTAATGCAACTGAAAGGAGCAGGCCTAAGGAAAAAAAATCAAGCTGTTGCTGAAACACGTTTCCCAATCCGCAAGTCAAATCCAGCACTGTCCGAATAAATCTTCATGGATTTATGTTCAAGTCGAACTTCACTTGCCATACACACGAATGAATCCTCGAGTTGCCTATGCTCGCTATCTACAATTCGCGTCACTCGAGATAACGTTTGGTCTATCTGCGTCGAATCTCTTTACCTTCTTTGCGAATCCACATGATGAAGAATTTCATGACCGTCACTGAGAAGGGCACGGAAATCTGCAGATTGTCGGTGAATGCCATTATGTCGCCCCACACATGGAACAAGGCGAACGTCTGGGGCAAGATCGCCGTGAACATCATCAGAAAAAAAATGGAGAAGGCTTGCGCATCTGCGATGAGATTTTGTCGACGGGTCAGCTTATCGTCGGGCCAGAGACCGAGGATTTTCAAGGAAACCCGATTTATTCCGATCGCCCATTCTAAATCTATAATCATTGTCCAGCTGTTACTCATAAAATCAACAAATAGAGACGAGTGGAAACTGAAACCCTGATGAATTGTCGCGACCAAAGCGAATCAACAATCCAGACAATTGTTGTCTATCTCGTCGCACCAAATCACCTGTTATCGAGACGGATAATTTCTTCCGTCGGACATGTTCTTCTCGATAACGGCCACGCGTAAAAATTGACAACGTGCGAAAGTGACAGCCGATTCTTATCGGATTCTAGTAGAAGCGAGCTGCCAAGACACGAGTCTCTTTCGGCACGCGTGACGAATCGTTTCGAGGAGCTCATGCGACGATCAGGAGTTCTTGAGAATCTCGAAGATCTCGAGTGCTTCGAGAGAACGCCGTGGAGATTAATTATTATCGCGATATAGCAATTCAAAATATCCCGCGTGTATCTAGATACTCCGCGTGTACATCAACGTGTTGTTCATTTTATATCTGAAATGTCAAATGCCCAAGAATTTCCAAAATCCTCAGGATCTCCGAAATATCCAGGACTCTCGAGAACTCGATCAGTTTTGCGTGATACTCGAAGTGACTCATATCTTCACGTGACAAAAATTCAAACATCCATCACTGGTCTCCCATGATTTCCGTCTCATTCGCGCATTGCTCGAACGGATTGATGTCGTGTGATACGAATAACATCTCCGTCGGATGAGGATGACACACGAACACACCGCGAATGACCGACCAACCTGTCCGTGCCACTTGTTCAGAGCTGTCCATGTCCGAGGCTACACGGAGACTGACATTTTTTTATAAATCCAACATTCTCCCTCACCTCTGTCTTTCTCAGGGCGTAGCGAATCACGCATGCCCACGGCAAAAGTTCCGAAAACCACGTGGCGAGGTGTAAGGTGTGCGGGCGCACATAAATATTTCTCGCGCGATAATGTTCGCCTTGCGCCTTTTTTTTTCTTTGCGTCTTCTTCTTCTTCTTGTTTTTTTAGCACGTATTTAACCGCAATTGCCAGCTCGAGAGCATCGAATTCGCGCGGCCTAAACGGCGCATCGCTAACGAGCCTATGAATAATCAAACAGGTGCAACGTCCTCCATCTTTTTTTCCGACGTTCATCATTAATTTAAGAGTCCCACCTCTCTTCTCGACTCTCTTCGCCGAACTCGCACTTTTTCAACAATTTGTCTTTTCTGCGAACCGGCGTCCCTTTTGCGCGTCGGGCTGAAACTTTCGGTGACGCAAAAAATTCGCATCGAACATCACCGAAGGTTCACGACCGATGCGTCGGATAACATGCGTTTTATAGCGACACGAGGAAATTGAAAGTGGACGCGACACGCAATACGGATTATAAGTACTGACGAAACTGGACGGGTGCACGGCCGTCGAAAGGGTAGGAAGGGTGTGACTGGACAGCTGGAAATTGTCTCGATTAATGCAGTGCGAAGTTCAGAGACTCACAATCAGATAACCGCGAGTACTCCGGGCAAAATACAAAATAGGTGATTAATTAGGAGTGCCCGACGGTGTCGTTACGGTTCGTTGAAGTGGTGTGTTCGTGTGTTACATAATTAGTGAAGATTGCCCTAGTAAACACCACTAATAGTAATATTAAATCAATGTTATAACTTCTCACTCAACAACGTGACGATTACATACACAATACACATAATCAGAATATTATTTTTTTTTAATAAATTTTTTTTAATTTTATTATGTTTCTAGAATAGATTGTTAGTAAAATCTGTCTCTAAGGATCATAAATTTCTGAAATATAAGTAGTACATATAAAGTAAAAAGAATAATAAATTACTGTAGAATGTCGATCTATCTCGTGCGTTTACAAAATTCGATGTTTTCTATATATAATTTAATTTTTCTAATCTAATTTCTACTATAAAATTCTCTCCGCGTATATTGTGTTGCATTTATGTTGTTAAGTAGAAAATTATAACATTGATGTTATATTTAAAAATACTTAATAATGTATGTTTATTTGTTTATTTATGTAATTAATGTTACTGTTAATGATGTTTATTGAGTAATAGCAAATGCATGTCGAGTTCTATCGAGTGAAATCGATTAGATCGCATTTGGATAGGAGGAAGACAGACAGAGATGAGGAAACGTTCTCGATGCGAATATACAGTTACTTATTGTGACTAGTTACACAAATGAGAATTATTTTTTCCCTTATACAAAACTCGCAATTTTGCCAATTGCTCACGCAATCGAGCAGGCATCGTAATAATTGATCGACGAGTCACTCGAGCGTCACTCATTAAGTGTATTCTCTTATCGTTTTGCCGTAAAAGATTGATTCTCCATTGGAGATTGTCCACGTCAGTGTTCAGAGGCATCATCGGTTAGTCAGCAACACAGATATGTAACCGGCTGACGTCTTTATCAACTGGAAACAAAATACATGAGGAAATAATGTCTGTAAACCACGAATATTTTTTGGAAATTTTGCGTCACATACAACCGACATCAATTTAAGATTTTCCCTCTCTCTCTAATATTTGATTTAGTATAAAATATTAAATAGTATTCCAGAATATTTAATATTATAAATAAATGTTGCATAATATAAAATATAAAATAATATTTAAAAATATTTAACACACATACATTAGATACTATTTATTAGATCTAATATAAAATATTAAATCTTAGAGACGGTCTAATATTCTACGAAAAGGTCGTAACTCAAATGGAAGTGCGACACAACAGATTGCCTTACGCTGCAAAACATGGAGAGTGTCATAGGAAATATCTTCCCCGCGGTAATATAGAGAGGTTTGTCCGCGCGAATCATTATCAACATCAGGTTTCTGGCTTCGTTCGGCTTCAACGAATACCACGCGTAGTCGTACACCGCGTAATATATTCCTTCGCACTGTATACACAAATGTTATTATTGCTATTTAAGCGCCTAAGATCTCCGATGGCGAGGACAAGATAGGATTGTCAGAATAATATATGAACTGTGCCTGAACTCGTCGCGGGATGTACGGATGAGCAAAGGGCGCGGTAAAGAAGTAATGTACTTACTTTCGCAATGAGAATCTCGCCGACAACGCAGTAGAGGCACATGTGAACGAAAGTGTTAACAATGACCGACGTGAGCCAACATATCCGCGGGAAGGAGACGCTCTGGTTCTCCTCGATGATCTAGACACGTTAACATACATGTGACTGCCATTATATTCTTATTCTATGTGCAAGTTCACAATTGTAATGTATAAGTATATAAATGTCGATTAAACTATCATTTCTTAAAAGTAAAATACATTACTTATACGAGAAGGTAGTGAAATGGAAGCTCTCGTGTGCGTATGTAGCTTCGTGACAATTTATTGTTATACGTACTGTAGCACATTCGCGCGGGGATAAGTTTAGCTGTTTGTATATCGTTTTTACCAATTTTGTGTCATGGAAAATAGAATATTATTCTCCTGATATATACGAGGCTTTCGCGGTGTGGAGAAATGCTAAATTTGGCTTTCGGGTTGAAGCTGCGTTTCCTGCGAATTTATTTCCAATGTTTCGTAAACATTTCAGTTCACTTCGTTAAAGAAAGGAGCCTCGATCTCATCAGAGTGCTCATCTCCCTGATGAAGTGAGTTGAGACGTTTACGGAACGTTGGAAACAAATCCACAAGAAACGCCATTCAAATCAGTAGCAGTTGAAAGTAACCTCTCTCTCTAACAGAGACCCAGCATCACCCTCCTACTTCTTTTAACTTACGCTGATTATCAGAAAGCCTTGGAGACAAAATAATATAGCGAAATACACTAGCAGCGCCAGAAGCATTAAGTTGAACGTATTTTCGATGACATCGACGGACCTACGGAACATAGAGTCCCATGAAGAGTGCAGCCGCTCGAATCTGATCTGACTTAGACAGCACAAATGTCTACACGGAATAAGAAAATTTCGGTTGGTGTAACAGCAAAGGGACTAAACGAAAATTCGACGACGA
The DNA here is from genome assembly GCF_010583005.1 of Odontomachus brunneus. Classification (NCBI taxonomy): domain Eukaryota; kingdom Metazoa; phylum Arthropoda; class Insecta; order Hymenoptera; family Formicidae; genus Odontomachus; species Odontomachus brunneus. Next base: position 550,797 of record NW_022639560.1, on the reverse strand, counting down.
GAAACGATATATCTGAACTTTCGGCTGCGTTAAAACTCGGCTCAACTAACTGAGAGCAAATGATTATGCAGAAGTTTTCTGCAGGAATCTTTTTCTTCCTAAAATCGATTCTTCATCTGATCTCCGAACAACAGGAAATCTGTTACACAAACTGAGTTTTTTTCCGTATAAACACGTCTTACAAACATCTGAAAGACGTGCAAGACAAGTAAGATGTTTTTAGACATCTCTAAGGCTCAAATTAGTAGTAGTATTATTTGAAATTTGTAAACAGACAATGGCTCTTTAGAAACCTGACAGACAATAGTAATTAGCAACCTGATGAGGCGTATGTGATCCTGCACATTGACCGACAGTCCGACGTTGAAGTCTTTGTAAACGTGTAGGTTAAGCAATCGCAGTTTGAGGATCTCCATCTGGGCGCATATATGAAAGACGATCAGTCCCAGGAAATTGTCAATACCCGTGTAAGAGAACGCGGCCATGAAGACGGCCGCGGCCTGGGCGACGAATGCGATCTCGAAGTATGGGCTCTCCGTCACGTCGTGTAAGTAATACGTTTGTAGCAGCAACGGTGCGCCCGGGTCCGTGATGTTCGTCAGGTACCTCATCGAATATCCGAAGCACGGCGGAATGATGATGATGATTATCGCGAAAACCATCATGATGCAACCAAACATGACGAGCCTCCTCGCTATCAACGCTTGCTTGATCATGGCGTCCCGCTCTCGCTCCGTCTTCGTTTTGATCCAATCCGCCACGACCATGCTTATGATAGGTGTGAGATCTTAATACGGACACAAGAATGCCGAACTCGTTAGTTTATCGTCGTTCATAAGAGTTTGGAATACGGAAACGAACAAACATCGATCCCGGAATTATTCGCGATTGTGAGACAGCGGAAGCGTGGTGGAGAAGAAGAGATCCTTGAAATTTCTTCAAGAGTGAGAAAAAAGTTTAACACGTTCGCCACCAGAGTCACATATGTGTACACTGTAAAAACTGATGTGTTAAATTTAACACATTTCATGTGTCCCAAATCATCCACTCTCATTTATGTGTAAATTTAACATAAAACAAATGTGTTAAAAAGTAACACGCATAATATGGAAAAAATTAACACAAGAATTTAACACTTAAATACCGTTAGAAATCACAGGTTGTGTTAAATTGACATGTTTAATACGTCAGACATAGATTATGTCCATTTAACATTTTCATTTCATCAAAAGCATAGATTAATGTTTCTCTCAAATGTTAAAGTAACATTTTATTTTAGTTAATTTAATATTATACATATGTCAATTTAATACAAACTATGATTCCTGACGATATTCAAGTGTTAAATTCTTGTGTTAATTTTTTACATATTATGCGTGTTATTTTTTATCACATTTGTTTTTTGCTAAATTTATACATAAATGAGAGTGGACGATTTGGGACACATGAAATATTAAATTTAACACATCAGTTTTTACAGTGTAATTATTTTTTATAATTAATATATATTTTGTCATTATAAATATATAATTATATATAAAATGTTTTGTTTTATATTTAATTAATATAATTGAAGATGTACAACATTAAATTATAATTATCAATAGATGTAAAAATATAAAAGTTAACATAATTTTCCATATGAACGAATATGTTTTACACAATTTTACGCAAAATACAGTAATCTGTGGGAGGAACTTTCCAAATGAACTGTGATAGCGAAGTGTTATTTGGCGTGTTGTCACACATCGATATTATGTCTCGTGATAAGCCATAAGATCTTTACCTTCTTTTCGAAGCCACATAATGATGATTTTCAAGGAAGTTATAATCATGGGTAGCGTGATTTGCAAGTTGTCTATCATTGCTATCATATCGCCCCAGACTCTTATCAATGAAAACAGTCCGGGTATGACCGACACGAAGAACACCGTGCAGAAAATGGCGAAGGCTCGTATGTCCGCGAAGAATTTTTGCTGACGATTTAGTGTCTCGTCGGGCCAGAGACCGATCATCTTCAGAGTAAAGCGATTTATCCCGACTGCCCATTCTAAATCTGTACAATCGATCACGATGTTAGCAAATGTCTGCCGGTAATGACGCTCGTAATGATGTTTGCTTTCAGACGTTAGCAAATATCTCTGATAGCATAGTATATTCTATCCCAAACAGCATAAATGTCTAAAATACGTCTTACATCTGAAAAACATAAAAAACAAGTAGTGTTTTTTAAACGTCTCTAAAAATGTCTTTTAGGCACACATTTCTGCTATCTGGAATGCAATGCCAAAAATAATTTCGTGAGAATATTCTCGTGGAATCATCACTTTTTGTGAAACTTTATTGCGGACGTCGGAGCAAGTCTATGTCTGTTTTCATCTACGATTTTTATAAAGTATCGTTTGCAAATAAAACATTTGTGTGTACGTCGACTCAAATACAAGGTAATATCAAAAGTTTTTCAAAGGGCTGATTTTTCAATGTTCATTTAAACTTAGATTTTAACTTAAACTCTGTTTCAACAAAACAAACGCATTGTTAGAATAGAGTTTAAACTTGAATCCAAATTTAAACTGCTATTGAAAAACCAACCCTAAATGGTATATTCCGATTGTAGATTATACGAAATTTTATAAAAAAATTTTATAAAATCATTTTTATGAAGGTATATTTAACGTTACGTGGAACATTCACAGAATATACTGAAATTTATTTCGAATTTGTAAACATAATTTCAACTTGATATCAAGAAGTTAAATTTATTCCTGATGAACAAAAAAACAAGTATGTAATAAACGTACATCAATTCACGATCTTATATTAGTTCATGATCACATAAGCATGTACATTTTATCACATTTTAGTTTGCTCTGATCTGAACAGTAGCGATCACTTAAATATATATTCAATAATAAGTTATTTAATATTAATAATTAATATGTTCAATATAATTAAGAATTAAGAAAATATTTTTGGAAATATCTTTCTCCCGACAAGCGAATCTTATTAACGACGTGTCGCGCATTAGTATGTGTTTGTTGAGCAAAATATAATTCTTCTTTGTAAAATCAGCGCGACCATCAGCCATACGCACACATTTACACACACGCTCACACACCTGCGTATTCGTCATCTTTAGAGCTGTCCATGTCCAAGACTACATGAAGACTAACTTCTTTTTTTCTTCTTTTTTTCAAGTCCGTCCACACTCTCTTTGGAAGACGATAATTACGCATGCTCGCGGCGATATTTCGATGAGTCATGTACTGAGATGCAAAGTACGGGGTCTCATAAATATTTCAGAAAGACATACCAGTTCGCCCATAATACGCTTCTTTGCTTCAGCCGCGAATTCAGGGACTATTAAAGTTTGCCGATCAAGTGATCGAATTCGCATAGCCCACCGCTAACTGGAGTTCATAAATATCTAAACGTAGTAAATGATGGGTGTAGCGTTCATATCCATTTCTTGCCTTTTATGACTAATTTCTCCACGAATACCAAGTAGATTCAAGTTTCGTCTTTCTTTATTCGGCTTGAATTTTTTCCAAATTTAATCGCCATGGCGAAACTATAACAGCGCGCGAAATAAACGTCTCAAGTTGCACTGTAAAGTTTCATGAACAATATCTCGGTGAACGTATTGTTATGGCAACGTAAAAGAGACAACAATGGCAAGACGAAGTTGCGAGGCTTGCCAGATAGTATTACGAAGACGTAACGTGTGAACTTCTGTCAGCAAAATTCGTGGATTTTGCGGTGAAATGTGCAATTGCTGATGCACTGTAGTAACAGTAAATCGAAATACGTGGGATTTTTATTAAAAAATAAAAGGTAATTCCTTTCTGTTTTTCTCTTTCCCTCCGTGTTATTTAATTTTATTATATACCATACATTTGTCTGTTTATTTTCATTTCGTAACATGTATAGTTACATAATATATTAATATATATGCTATATAGTAAAAACTTAAGTAAAATCAAATTATATTGGATAAATTCTGAAATTAAATAAATATTTGCATATCTATTCGTATATCCAATATTAATTTATGTAAACATCCATACATACACAAAACAGTTAGTTGATTCTTGTCATTTTCAAGAATATATCTACGTCTGGTTTATTAACCATTTCATTAATAGTTAATTTTAATAATGTTTTTTCACAAACATCAAGTTTGTAATTACGCAGAATACTGATAAGTGCAATTTTAATTTGAAGAACAGCTAATCTTTCACCTGCAACATGTTGTATTTGATATATTCAGAAAAAGATATAACATATATAAAACATAATAATTATATATAAAAATATTATTTTCTTATCCCAGCAAACAAGATGACGTCAAATGATATCTTAATGAAGTATTATTGACGTTAGAGACGTCAATAATACGTCTTTAAGACGTCATTTGATGTCATCTTGTTTGTTGGGATGTATGTTCATTTAAGTATTTAGTTGAGTATTTACTTTTAAAATTCTTTTTAAACAGGAACAGTTCCTTTTATATTGTAAGAAACATATATAATTATTTTATCTACGCACATATATTTACCTTATACTATCTATATGTCAAATATTTTACATTCTCAAATTAAATAAATGTTTATTTACCGATACAATTTCTTGGTCCACGTCCAAATGATAAGAAATATGTTGAATGTTGTATAGTTTGATCCATGAATCTATCTGGATCATAGATTTCTGGCTGAGGGTATATTTTTGAATCATAATGGATTGCATATAAAGGTATGAGAACTTTCTGGTTTTTTTGCACAGTTATATTAGTATTTTTAAAAGTATAACTTGATGATGTTTCTCGTTGTATGCAATCTGCTACTGGATATTTTCGCAACGTCTCTAAAAACAAAACAATTATCACAAAGTAGCATTAAATCAATTTACGTATCAGTAAATAAGTAAGCTTTAATGCTGTTATTTATCAAATTGCTTAAATTCAGCTTAAATTCAACGTTATTTCATTACAATAGAAATAAAAAAAGAAGGACTAAATTATTACAAAAATAGAATTATTACATTAAATGATTTTGTTGATTGTAATTTTAAACTATGGAAATAAATTGTAACTTTAATTTTAAATTATCAAAATAAACAAGCAACGTAAAAAGTATATATCTTGTGAGTTGAGCATTTTAATATATTTACCATAAATGATTGCCTTTAAGTAAGGCATTGCGTTTATATTCTCAAAATCCATTTCATTATTGTTTCTTTCGTACACGTCCCGTATTTCTTTTCGTAATTTATCTTGAACATTTTGATTTAAAGCCAATTCGTACAATGTGAGACAAATCGTTACTTTAGATGTCTCGTAGGCAGCAAAGATCAGAGTATAAACTTGCGAAGCGATAAACTCATCAGTTATATCTGTGTCTAAATAGATAAATAAAAACTTTCTCAGGTTTATTATACCTCAAATTTGCTATTTCTCTCTCTCTCTCTCTCCCTCTCTATCTATCTATCTATTTATCTCTCTTATACAGGATGTCCCACAATTGGTAGAACACTCGTTAGAGGTAGGTAGGGAGTGAAATTTGACACTGAAAGTTCCTCTTCCATTTTTGGATTCGACAATTAGTTAATGAGATATTAATTAATTAAGTCTGCCAATCCCTTTGCGCTCCGAGTGAGTGTTCAGGGTCAAAAGAAACCGTAAGCGCCTCAAGAGTCCTGCTTGTCCGTTTTTCTCCTCTTTTTGTACACAGACACTAAAATCATTCACGGCACTCAACTACTGACATGCAGAAAACATTCAAGTCACCCATACACTCGAAGGAAGCATACCACATATGCCATTTGCACTAAAAAAACTCAAATTATCTACGCACTCATAACCGCACATAAAAACATCCCCACACACTGAAAACTTGCCACTCCCTAGCCCCGGTCAGGCACCCACTCACACACCCACTCAATTACTCATCTATATTTATTCCCTTGAGATATAAAAAAAGAGAAGAAAAACGGACAAGCAGAGCCCTTGAGGAGTCTATGGCGTCCTACGGTCCTGAGGGCTCACTCGGAGCGCTAAAGGATTGGTAGATTTAATTAATTAATATCACATTAACTATTTGTCAAATCCAAAAATAGAAGAGGAACTTTCAGTTCCAAATTTCACCCTTTATCTACCTCTAACGGGTGTTCTATTAGTTGTGGGACACCCTGTATATATTTTTTTTAGCTAATTTTGATCCAATTTCTTTCTTATAATTTGATTGTATACATTTAAAATTATATACACAAATTAAAGTTCTGTTTCTATAGATTTTGAAACTAAATAAAAAATAAGATACTTTATTTTTTATATACGGTTCTTTCGCAGAGTAACATTAAATTTTAATTGAATGAATATTTTCTTGATTTGAGAGAAAGAGAGAGATTAAATCTAGTAAATACCAACCATCGGTAATATTGCATCAATGTTATAATTTCTTACTGAATAATATAACTGTTATGTAGTTTTATTGTGTTATATAGTTTTATGATGTTTTATGTTGCACTTACATTGAGTGGGAAACTATAATATTGATATAACGTTACTATTAGTTGATATTTGCTAGAAATCATAGAAGAAATATTTACCCATTATTTCAGCGAAATGTTTACGATTTTGTTTTAATTCCATCATTATACTAATGGCGTCAGATTTGACAATGCCATGTTCTTCTCTGTACTTCATGATATTGAAAATAAAATCGACCAAGTTCTGTGATGTTTTAACATTATCGAATAGGTAGTTATTAATCCAGTTGTACAATCGTGGAGATATCTTCCTCATTATTATCTTCGTTAAATTACCCCAGAATGTTTCACGCTGTTTCAGTTTGGAAAATGTAACAATCTCATTTCCTTCTGTCATACCTTTCGTTAAATTTTGCATTTCAATACCTAAAATAGTATGACCGACTACATCGAGAATTAATTTAGACGCCATGTCAGTACAATTTATCACGTGACCGTTCCTGGATAATAATTCTTCGATATAATTATCCAAAAGTTTCATAATTTTTAGCATCATACGATACATATCTTTAAGTTTGCTAGGCATTAAAATAGATGATATTTTTGATCTAATAGGTTGCGCTATTCTTCCGTCCGCAAAGAAAAAAGAATGTTTCATTATGTCCTCCTGTGTGAATATATGAATATAATTATTAATTTCACATAATGAAGAAACATCCCACGCAGCAGAAATATTCAAAATATATCATTGGGATATCCTAAAGATATTGCAACATTTCTAGGATATCCCCATGATATATTTTGAACATTTCTGCTGTGGGATGATCATGATTATAATGGAGCAGATACATACGTTTCTTTCAGAAAAGAAACCTCGGCTAGAAAATAACGCAGCATCTTTAACAAAAATATCCTTTATATATTCAGGATCTTTTATCATCAGAACCGGTTCTCTCATGTAAAACATTCCTACGAACGGTGTATTCTCATAGATATCGTACAGATTTTTCAAATATTTTTTAAGTGATGTTTTGTGGAGTATAACGTCCTTCATTGTACCAAAAAATGGCATAGGTGGAGGTCCAGGTATATTGAATGTTTTCCAAATATTGTAGGGTGCAGTAAGATAATAATAAAGCAGGCAAATAATTAACCCGCATAAAATTACAACAATTCCCAACATATCGAGTCTGTGAACGTGAGTGTTTATTACAAGTTTTAACTGAAAATGTGTTACGTCTATGATATTTTTTTTATAGTTTACGTCAAATTCAAAACGATAAGAGATATACACTTTTGTCGTATGTGATTCACTTCTGAACTTAAAAAATTACAACACCATTTCACGAATTTAGTAGAATAAAGAATATTTCAGACCACAATCGTAGATCACATTACTCTTCGAATAGAGGTAATTTTAAAATAACACACGCAGTCCAAGTTACGACTCATCTGACAAGTAAAAGGTTTTTGTATTTATACCTTACAATATTTATGTATTTATTCTTGAAAGAAATTACAACGTTTTCATGTTAAAAACATGTAAACATGAGTAACCACAAATGCACGTTTATTACCCGATTTTCTTATAGTATGCAGAAACAGTTACAAACGTACACAAATAATGGAGAGTAACTTGCATTATTATGCAAGAAAAACAAGCCATTTCGTGGAAAAAAAGAAATACATTTATTCAAAAATGTAAAAAAGCACGAAATGAATTTTTCATTTTTTTCCTTTTCTTTATCTTTCATTTTTATCTCCTATATCTTTTTTTACATAAAGTATTTTTACGTGTGAGGTGATAATATTGTATAAACATTACCTACAGCAGAAATGTCCAAAATATACCATTGAATTATCCTAAAGATATCGCAACATCTCTAGAATATCCCTTAGAATATAATGTATTTTGAATATTTCTGTTGTGTACGTATGCAATTAAAATATTAGCAACCCAGATAGCACAGAGAATTAAAAAAAATTCAAAAAGAATTTAGTCGTGTATGTCACCAATTCTGAATTCAGATTTTCAGATGCAAAAAGAATTCTTCATAGTTTAGTTCAGTGAAAAGAATTTTTTTTGCATCTAAAAATGAACTCAGGAATGGTGACGTACGACTGAATACTTTTGGAATTTTCTGTGCTATCTGGAAATATCATTTTTAGGAAAAAGAATTTGTCAAAAAAATTCTAGAAAAACTGTAGAAAAAACTAATTGAAAAATTGTAGAAATATTTATAGTTAATTTGAATGGATTAACAATTTTCTTTTTACAGTAATCGCAAGAACTATATTTTCCATATCCCACACAGCATGTGATATATATAATATCACAGTAATATTTCAATAATATTTCTGCGATATTACAATATTACGGAAATATTACTGTGTTATTATATAATATTGCGTGCTGTGTGGGATATATACCAGAGTCAAAATTTAAGTTCTACGTTAAACTTGCAAATCGTTGTTAAAATCAAACAAATTTAATTATTAGAATAATTATTAGAATTATTAGAATAATTCAAAACAACTAATATTTGGTGAAAAAAATACTAGCGACTAAAAATTATCATATTTTATATATGCGCGTCCTTCCCTTATAGAAATATCATACTAAGAATCATTGATAATTACTTATTATCCAGTATTTTTAATACTGAAAATAAGTAATTATCAATGATTCTTAGTATGATATTTCTATAAGGGTTCTGTGGTTTCGATCCCGGATCTAACCCAAAAATGTGATAAATTGACGGATATTACCGGTGTAATCAAAATAAAAGACTTATTAATGGAAAAATTAAATATTCTTAAATTAAAATAAAACATTTGTTTAATTTTTCTCTTCCGCTGTGAAACTATAAATATCATGCGATGATCTTTTATCGACAGTTATTAACCCAAAATATCGACCTATATCGATCAATGAATCAAATATGGTCGCATGGTTTGCGCTCACACTTAAGCACGCTCTAGGTATTCATGAGAGTGTATGAAGTTGGCACCCCACTTTTTGAAATTTATAATTTTGAAAGTTGTTCCAGATTGTTCTGACTTTGTACCACATTGTTCCAAATGATATTGCTTCATTCGAAACGGTTTTCGAATAAAACAAAAAAAATGATTTTTTGAGCTGGCACCCCACTTTTCGAAAATCGAACATTCTGATACCGCAATAGATTGTTCTAGTTGTTCCAAACATTGTTCCAAAAGGACAAATCCGTAAGTTGAATTATAAGTTCAAAAAATGAAAAAAATGTTTTTGATCTGGCACCCCATTTTTTGAAAATAAAGCATTCCGATACCGATATAGATAGTTCTAGTTGTTCCAAACATTGTTCCAAAAGCACAAATCAATAAGTTTAATTATAAGCCCGAAAAATTAAAAAAAAGTTTTTTGACAAACAGTCTATCGGACCAAGAGTAAACTTATACTATCTTTCTTGTTCTCCGAAAATTTGTAAAAGAATCGATTTGACAATACTCGACGTCAAGAGTAAACACATGCTTCCTTTCTTGTTCCAACCGAGATCTTTTTGTTCTGAGTTGTGCTAGGCTTAAGAATTATAGTTTTAAAGTATGAGACTCGTAACATCGTCCGTTCTCCGAAAATTCGAAAAAAAATCTATTTGACAGCACCCGACGTCAAGAGAAAACACATGCTTCCTTTCTTGTTCCAAATGAGATCTTTTTGTTCTGAGTTATACTAGGCTTAAGCGACGAAGCAATTTCACTTTATTTTGTCATGACATTTTGTAATTATATCCGCCAATTTTCCTATTTTTTTTCGAATTTTCGGAGAACGGATGACGCTACGAGTCTCATACTCTAAAACTATAGTTCTTAAGCCTAGCACAACTCAGAACAAAAAGATCTCGGTTGGAACAAGAAAGGAAGCATGTGTTTACTCTTGACGTCGAGTACTGTCAAATCGATTTTTTTACGAATTTTCGGAGAACAGATGATCTTATGAGTCTCATACTCTAGAACTATAATTCTTAAGCCTAGAACAACTCAGAACAAAAAGATCTCGGTTGGAACAAGAAAGATAGTATAAGTTTACTCTTGGTCCGATAGACTGTTTGTCAAAAAACTTTTTTTTAATTTTTTGGGCTTATAATTAAACTTATTGATTTGTGTTTTTGGAACAATGTTTGGAACAACTAGAACTATCTATATCGGTATCGGAATGCTTTATTTTCAAAAAATGGGGTGCCAGATCAAAAACATTTTTTTCATTTTTTGGACTTATAATTCAACTTACGGATTTGTCCATTTGGAACAATGTTTGGAACAACTAGAACAATCTATTGCGGTATCAGAATGTTCGATTTTCGAAAAGTGGGGTGCCAGCTCAAAAAATCATTTTTTTGTTTTATTCAAAAACCGTTTCGAATGAAGCAATATCACTTTGGAACAATGTGGTACAAAATCAGAACAATCTGGAACAACTTTCAAAATTATAAGTTTCAAAAAGTGGGATGCCAACTTCATACACTCATGGGCTTGAGCGTTTTAAGGAGCATAGACTTTTGCATAACGCATAAGGAAATCAATCAATCAGATTTCTTCATTTTCCTCTCCAGGATAGAAACGAAGAACTTTGATTGGTTGATTTCCTTATGTGCTCTGCATCATGATGGAAATATATAAGGGCTGCGTTCCGAAATTCACTGCCAGTACTGAAAATGTATAGTTCATGTCACGTATACTATAGAATTTCAGCACTGGAAATGAATTTCGGAACGCAGCCAAGGTGTAGTGTTGCGCATCATGGAAGTGGGAGAAGAACTAATCAGAAAGTTGCCCAAAAATATTAAGGGCAGCCATTGATTTTTTCCAATTTTGGACAACTTTCTGATTAGTAACTACTGAGCATTCAGCGGAACGCTACACCTTGTATATTTCCACCATGCTCCACATTATGCGTTATGTAAAAGTCTGTGGCGTTATGTAAAAGTCTCAGGCTCTTATACTGATTGATCGAATTTTACTTAGGCTGAGTTCCCACTGAGCGCGTCATGCGTCGCGTCGTCTGCTGCGTCACGAGTTAATCAAATCCTCTAATTGAAATGACGCGACGCGCGACGCACGACGCACTGTTCCAATGGAACGATTTGATTGGTTAATTCGTGACGCAGGCAGACGACGCGTCGCGTGACGCGCTCAGTGGGAACTCAGCCTCAGTCCCGATCTACAATAGGTATAGTAAGCTTTAAACTTTAAGAAATTGACTAATCACAGTCGAATTATAGAGGAATAATCAATTGTGATTGGTTAATTTCTTACGGCTTAAAGCCTACTACACTTATTGTAAATCGGGACTTTCCGTTTCACAATTCAGAATCTTCAGAGCCTCCGCACAAGAATATCCGTAACATGTTAAGTTTACGGATTTCTTTGTACGTTGACTTAAGTTTAATTTTTCGTACAGGTATGGCCATTGCATTGTCAGTACTTAACGTAACGTAAAGCGTCTTCTACAATGGCAGTAGGAGTAGTAGTAAGAAATAAGCAGTAAGTAAATAGACCAATCACAATCGATTATTTTTGAAACGTAAGAATGGAATTGGTCAATTTGCTTACTGCTTATTTCTTACTACTACTCCTACTGCCATTGTAGAAGACGCTTCACATGTAATGGATGTGCTTGTGCGGTGGCCTCATGCCCCTTGTCCATAACCTTGTTTTAATCTTTAAGCCGTAAGATATTGACCAATCATAGTTGATTATTTTTAAAATAATCGACTGTGGTTGGTCAAAGCAAGGGGATAGTGATACGAACTTAAGGAGAACAAAAGAAGAAAATAACGTCTTCCTTATCTTGTTTCTTCGTATATTAATGGTTTAATGTATCCTTGCTTTTTGTACTTTTGGCCAATGAGGACAGATTCGCGTAAGTATAGATCAAGTACAATCTTAAGTAGTATATTAAGTACTTCTTAACGCACCGAGTTGAATGATTCGTTGACAAATGCTACGATTCGCATCGTGTATTTGCAGATTACCGAGCGTTGAACGATTGAAAGTTTTTCTAGCGGGCAACAAGCCATTCGTATCGTCTACGAGACGGGAACACAGCAAGATGAAATTTCTAAATCAGTCAGAAGCTATTGACATCGATAACGCTTTGGTTGGAAAATATCGGTTCAGCGTTGATCAGCTGATTGAAATGGCTGGTCTGAGTTGTGCCCTCGCGGTAAAAGATTTTCACTATCCGGTATGTACGGCACCTAATAAAGTTCTGGTTCTTTGTGGACCGGGAAACAATGGCGGTGACGGTCTCGTCTGTGCGAGACACATGAAGTCCTTCGGATATTCACCGGAAATTTATTATCCGAAAAAGTCAAGTAATGAATTGTACGAAAGACTGGTGCAACAATGCGTCGATCATGACATTCCCATACTGGAGAATTCGTGCTTAGAAGCGGCGACAGCGGACTCCACATTTTTACAAAAATACATGCTCATAATAGACGCCTTGTTTGGAATTAATTTCAAGCCGCCAGTGCGACAGTCGTTTGCTCACATTATTAACATGCTAAAGAACACAACTGTGCCTATCTGTAGCATAGACATACCTTCAGGCTGGGATGTCGAAAATGGTCCACCACAGGAAGGTGGTATAAAGCCAGAGATATTGATATCCATGTTATCGCCAAAGATGTGCGCCTCTCATTTCAAGGGAAAAGCTCATTATCTGGGCCATCTATTTGTACCTAAGAAATTGGACATGGAATATAAACTTGGTTTGCCCAAAATTAATTCAGAACTTCTTATTATTAAGTTGGAGAATAATCAAAAGGACCTCTAAGAACTGTATTGAAGTACATCACTGTACTAATTTCAGCCTTTTGAATATTTAAAATATTAAGATATACTTCTTATCATGATCCATACAGCAGCAATGTTTAAAAGATATCTGAGAGACATTTCTCTCTCTCTCCCCCTCCCACCCTACTTGTTTTGGATGTCTTTAGAATACCTCTAAGATGTATTTTAAACATTTGTGTTGTCTGGAAAATCGATATATATAAGTATCATATAAGGTATGGTGTACATAATTCTATATTGTTGAGCAAGAAATTTTTACAATTTTAGAAATAAACAGTGATATAATATTACTGTTGGTGTTTATTGCGATAGAATTATTTTCAAGTAACTTTTATTTCAGAATAAGTTCTTGAGTGCAATTCAACGTTTATCTTTCTATAATATCAACTGGTAAAATTGTAAGTTTATAATTGTGTAATGGAATGAGGAAACCAATGACTACGATATTATTTTTATATCTATACCTACTATCTTTAATTGTAACATTCTTTATGCGGCGCGAGATCTTCCTATTACGTCGCTGCAACGTGACAATCACGCTGTAATATCGAGAGACCCAAAAATCGGCATGTTTTATCCGAGCTCGAAGCTTTGTTAACGAACTGTAACCATAAGTGGTATTTCAAGCGGTTTAAATTCTAGTTACTTCCGCTCGCAGCCGATCACCGTCGTTCAATCTTGTAGATTAGTCGCATCTAAAGAGATGCTTCGATTGGTCCACTCGATCCATCTCACTTCACACGTTTGCCGCGCACGGCGCTGCGGTAATTAGATCGCGCGGCGAACGGTGTTCCACGCATGCACACATACGTCTGACGTAGGCACAATTCGTGCCTTACGCATCTTGAGGTCGGTCGTGTGGTCGTGTGCTTCTTCACGTAGACACGATCTGGTTCGCATTTCCGTGGACTCCGGATCGTACTCATCATGTCCTCAGGTATGCATTCGTTGGCCGCGACGAGGAGCTCGTCGACGGTCGACTTCTTCCGTCATAAACACGCCAGCGGGAGCGTTATCGACCTCGTCACGCTCGCGAGATACGGTCGACCTAACCAAAGCGCACGCGACGTGCTCACCATGCTTTCGTGATTGCGTCAACCTGTGAGGCATACTTCGATAACGAGCGACGTGTTCTCACGGCTTTCTTATTCGCAGGTAAGAAAGGTAAGAAGAAGAAGGGAGTGACCGTCGATCTTTGGTCATTCTTGGCGGATGGAAAAAGCAATCCCAATGTGCCGCTCAAGACGAGCAGCTGGGCGGATGATGTCGAGGACGATCACGGTGAGTCGAGGGAATTCCCTGCCGCGTTCATTCGGAACATTATCGACCAGTGGTAGATCGTGTTCTCATGATCCAGATTAAACAATTTTTTTCGGATTTTTTTTATATATTTCTGCATTAGGAATACAGCAGAATATATAAATTTGTGGGAATTATCCTTTTTACAGGATATAAGTGATTATTTTGTTACTTTATGATTGATAAGAGAGCATGTCCAAAAGAGCAAATTATACTATATGTATATTCCTGTGTATCATAAATATGTATTGGTATATACACAGGATTATTAAATATAAAAAATATATATATATATATATATATATATATATATATATATATTGATATATAATTATGTATAAGCAGAGACTCATATGATTATTGAAATTTTGGATTTTTTAATGTTGTAGATGGATTCTCATCTAGGAGTAACAAGGATCCAGTTATTTTACCAACAGCTCCAAGAGCTGCACGGGGTCCTGGAATTGATGAAGAGAATATCCCCACAAATCCACCTTATGTGGCTTATATTAGCAATCTACCCTATGATATTGATGAGTCTGATCTTGTAGACTTTTTCACAGATATGAAGGTCAGTCTTCACATATTTTTTAGAAATATGAGCATTCTGTACAATTAATCATATCTTAAGATTTATAATGTGATCATTAAATTGGAAAGTTTATTCTTTCATTTCTCTTTTATTTGTTGCAAGATGTAAAAATTATGAAGGTCAATTTTCACATTTTTGAGACATGAACATTTTGTAAAATTAATCAAATCCTAAGATCCATGATGTGATAATTAAATTGAGGAGTTTATGCACTTCTCCATTATTTGTTGCAAAGATGCAAAAGTTGCGAATTAATGTGTTGTATTTTCTCAGATTTCAAATATGCGTTTGCCTAAAGATGCAAATAAAAGTAGAGGTTACGGATATGTCGAATTCGAGGATCGGCAGAGCTTAATTGACGCTTTGTCTATGACAAACACAGTGAGGAAATAATGAACATTGATATTTATCAGTGCAGAAAATTATGTCGAGATAATTACACCATTTTTTTCACAGACAATTAAGTCGAGGCGAGTCAGAATTGAGGTATCCAACAACAGTAATGATGAACGTCGTGGTGGTAGGATGGGCAGGGACAGTCGCAGGGATAATTATGATGATCCGGAACGTACGTCTGGCGACTGGAGAAGCGGTCCGCGCGAGGAATTACTTGACGGAGATAATTACCGCAGCCGATATGATAACAGAGATCGGCGAGACGACAGAGAGAGTACGCGCGTTCTTTCTGAGTTTAATACTTAAGAATCTCAACTCGTCTTAAAAATTATCTTCCATTGCCTTTATTTAGAATACCAATCATTTATTATTGAATAACAAAGAGTCATGAAAATACTTGAGTATCTCAAAAATTTCCTCGAGAATCACTTTTACGATAATGAGACTCTTCGTTACCAAACAGGATATGATTACGATAATAAACCTGGAGCTTGGCGCGAGAGAGACAGCAGTGATAAAGGATCAACGTTTAAGGACCGGGGTGGCTTCAGGGATGATGATAAGGACAGGGACAGAGATTGGAATCGCTACGGTGACCGAGAAAGCAGAGACAGAGATGGAGGCAGCAGTTTTGGACCGCGTCGTAATTACGGCGATTCTGGTTGGGAGCGCGATCGCGCGCAAGATAGATCGAATTCAGACGCAAAACGTAAGCGTTACTTTGTGGAGCTCAAGTTAGTGCTTTATCTTCTTTTTTTAACACGATTACATTTTTTTTAAACAATTGTATTTATATTGTCCTGAAACGTTTGCAACGCTGCATTTTATCTACCAGTATACTTTTTATCAAAATAGTATGATAAAGAAAACATCACTTAAAACTCGTAGCTTCTCGCTGCGAAATTTATAAATGATAACGTCAGAAGCGAAAAAATACACGCGAAAAATTCTTGCAAAATACATTGAAATAAAAAGATATCCATAAAATAATACTTTCAATCGGTTAAGTAGACTTGTAAAATAGTCTGAGCACTTTTTCTTTGTTTGAACAATCGATAAGTAACTGTAAATTATATTTGCAAATGTACATTTGGAATTTCGCTGGACTGTGCTTAGTTACTGGAACTTTATTTAAATGTACTAACGATGTACGACTAATGACATAACATGTACAATTTGTCTGGTCATATAGCTGAACCGCGAACAAGACCTAAGTTGCAACTTCAGCCACGTACGAAACCAGTGGAGCCGATCGTAGTGGCAGAGGAGGAAACAACACAAAGTTCAACAGAATCGAAATCAGCGAAAGCTCAATCAGGGACAGCAAGTTCAACTCAGCAACAAGCGCCTGCGACTAATATCTTCGGCGCCGCGAAGCCTGTAGATACGACCGCCAGAGAACGGGAAATCGAGGAACGTCTCGCCAAGTCTTACGCAGAATCAAGATCCCGAGAGGAAACGTACGTTTGAACGATGTACTCTCATACAATTCGCTTCTTTCTTTTTGATTTTAGCGTAATTTTTACCGGACATGTGATTTTGACCAGACATGTTATAAGCGCACCCGCCATTTTATATATGTGTTATAGATGCTTGTAAGTAATCAAATAACACAAAAGTCTACAGATAAAGCTTTTAGTTTTTATAATCAATTACACACACACACATACGCGCGCGCGCGCGTATGTGTGTGTGTAAAAGTTAGATATTTTATTCACAAATAGCTCTCAAAATAAATGTGAGAAATTAAAATTAATAATATCATTTATATATTACACAAAACACAAGTAGAAACTAATAAGAATAAGAGTAATATTTATTCATTATTTATAGGTACTTCCAGTATCTTGCATCAATATATGTTTGAGATATACGGTTAGAATATCCTTCATTTTAGTAAATATTCTAGCTTTTCATTTGTCATCCATTGTTCTTTTAAAGTTTTGTTTAATTTGATCTTGTCGTTTGGCGTGAAAAAGATAATGTTCTCACAAAAATTAGACTATTGATCCATAATTGATCATGAATCCTGATGTACTTTCAGAGATAACAAGGAACGTTCCAGCAAAGACAGCACTTGGGGCCGACGCAATGGAGTGAGTATCTCAAACTGAGTATTTCATCGATGCCCTTTGACGCTAGAAAAAAATGTAAATTAATACGTAACAATTCTTGATTGATTATCAGGAAGGACGTGACGACAAGGACAAGGACAAAGATAGGGAGAGAGGCCGACCGGCTTGGAGGTCGGAGGAAGACAGAGGTAGTCGGGTCGAGAGATCGGCACCACGATCTCAAGTTGCTACTGCACGTTCTGGTAAACTTGCTTATTTAGATATCTGGATATAAAATCTATTAGTATTTGGAATTTTTATGTGATCAAACATTCAAACAAACATAAAAAAAGGAAACAAACTAAAGTCTATTATCTGTCTACTTACTATTTTCATATGAATTGTCTTCGATGTCCGATGTATTCATGTATTTGAGTTTTTGGACACTTGTGAATCGATCGAATAGATCGATTATTTATTGTGTTCAAATTGCCTGAAACTTGGATGCTAAAACTCCAAACCATTCGAATAGTTTGCATGATTTATCTGAACCTTGTTTTATCCACTGTGTGATAAAGGTGCTAATAAATATATGTCTTTTGAAAAACAGAACAGCAAAATGAAGCATCATCAACTTCGCGTTCTGGATCAGCAGTTGCTAAAGGATCACAGAAGCCTAGCGAAAAAGATGCTCGTGCTCCAGAAAGGTATTTGCGAAAGGAGATATGCATAGTGTTTATCGTAAAGGTTGATACAATCTAAAATATTCATTTTATGATTATCAGAACATCTTTTATACGCAAAATAACGTAGAAAAACTATTAATATATCAAAAGAATTACATGGTTTTACTTTAAAAAAAAAAAATCATAATGTCTTTTTAGTGGCAAATATTAAAAAAACATAATGTGGAACTCTTTTTATTAATGAAAATTTTTCCTGTGTTACTCTGATTTTAACTCTGATTTTTCTTTGTGTACCAAATGATCGTAAGTAGTATAAAAATCATGGCGACTATTATGATGATTATTTTCACATGATGTATATTTATTATTTTAATGTTTGCACATAATTATATTTCATTCATTATTGTTAAACAGGGATCGCAAAGATAAAGAGAAAGATGAAGTGAATAGAATGCCGAAGGCAAAGGATGA
Organism: Odontomachus brunneus; assembly: GCF_010583005.1. Lineage (NCBI taxonomy): Eukaryota > Metazoa > Arthropoda > Insecta > Hymenoptera > Formicidae > Odontomachus > Odontomachus brunneus. Next base: position 531,973 of record NW_022639560.1, on the reverse strand, counting down.
ACAAGCTCCAGTAAGTAAAATCACTTATTGCATGAAACTATTGAACAAATCGTCTATTTGATTGGTTTCAATACAGTTCAAATACTTTTTCTCGATGAGAAGACTTCTGAGAATTATTAAAAAACTAGTTCTCCTACTGGACATTAACTGGTTTCCGAACTGCATTGAGAAAAGTGTTTCATGTTGAAGCCAAGTGTACACTTGTGATCGGAAAAGTTATCTGTTTTTTTGTAAGTTTAAGGACCTATCCTTCTTGTCCAATAGACCTTTTTTATTTAAATTCTCCCACTGGACAAAAAGAATAGATTCTTAAATTTACCAAAAAAAAAGAAACCAAACAACCTTTCTGACCACAACTGTACATATATTAATGTAAACAGTCATAACGTTGCTTTCTTTTACAGAATTTTGTAGCTTCCAACAAGTATTCCATGCTACCTGATGATGTGGACCCTGACAATATCGATGATTAGTCCTAACGATTCTAATAATTTGCATTGCCGAATAAATTGTGCCACACGCAACATAATTGGTCTATATATGCATATTATTAATAATTTGTTTTACCCCTACTAAATACTACATGGATTCGTCACGAACCAAACGTTAACACCCTTGGTATTACTTTACTGGAATTATTGTTGATTTGTATTTAATCTATTTTATTATTCTCGATATAACTCCACCTACTTATGTATTTATCTTATGGTTTTCTTCGGAACAAATCGTTAAATCGCAACGTCGCAGAACCTTTACGACTATAGAGCGAACGATTACACTGATCCTTTTGTACTTGATTCTAAAGGTGAATACCTTCTAGAATCTAAGGAATTGGGACTTTATACATCCTACTTAATCTACTGTACACAGTAACTGTACGATACGTGACTCGATTACATGTAATATAACAATGCCAATATATAGAAGGAAATTAAAAATAATAAGTATATGGGAACACAAACATCGCACTTGTATTTTATTTTCCATTTCCTATATTAATTCTGGCGGTTATGTATATTGAAAAATTTGAAATTATATATACAATCAATGAATAAAAATACTAACTGCATAACACTTGCATGTTAAAAAATACATACATACTTTTAAAAATATAAAAAATGGGATCTGCAAAAAGAGCAATAAAATTATACGAAAAATCTTACATAATATTAAAAATATATTTCATAATATAATGATATATAATATTATATTATGAAATACATATATTTCATAACATATCAGCAATAATATATAAAATATTTTATAATAAATATTTACGCGCATTAAGACTCAATTTTGTTTATAATATATTCATGTACAAAAATTATATATTTACATAATTACATTATTAATTTCTACAATTTTTCTCTACTGTTGAGTTGTCTGCGCCAATTGACGTAATTGCTTTAATACAGTTTCAAGTAGTTTCTTCTTGTCTCTCTCGCTTTTCTTTAGTACAGAAAACACCGTTTTCTTATCGGACTCTTTCAATCTAAACAAAACACGTTATTAAAATATACAAATTAATGACGTAGCGCGAAAATAATGTATGATACATACTTCTCCAACAGAAGCACAGCCATGTTTGGAGTTACTAAATTGTATTTACTGGAATCGTGGCCGTAATCATGAAAATAAGTAGGCCAATCCCAGCTCATGAATAAATCCAACAATTGTCTTAATTGCGAGAAGTACTGTAATAATGTCCCTTCCGGCAGACCAATGACTGGCTCAGAAGCAGCGAATTCTGGAAATGCGATAAAATTTCAAATTTTTTTTATTCCCAAAGCATCGCGCAACGAAAAAGACACGAAAAACTACTTACGTTCACATTGTATAGTATCTAAATTTACTTGCTGCAATGCACCCATAGATATTTGTTTCACATCCTCGCTAATCAGTATTCCTAATATCGCTTTAGCGATATGAGAACACGCGGATTTGCATGCTACTTGAGCCACCTCGTCCTGAGATATCAATTATCAATCAATTATTACAGTTTATACAGACACTTTGTATTATATTATGCCATTTACCGGTAAATTGGTAAAACAAGTAAAGGTGCTCTGTAAGAATGCTATCAGATCTGTAATAAATCCCGAAGCATGTCCTTGAGGTTCCGCCAGGTTCCAATCGTAATTCTCTAATTCTAAGAATTCGTCCAGCTTGTTTTTCAGTTTGTCGCAAATCTGCTTCTCGGCGTCATCCCGCGCTACTCGAAACATGGTGGATTCAACCCCTACGCAACTCAATTGTCCCTTGTGCGGTGTGCTGGAGAGAATTTTATATTTTAAGATATATTTGTCATAAATATGTAATCATCTATATAAAAAAATGCAATATTTACCCAGTGATATTAGTCAGAAATTCCTCTAAGTATTTTGTAGATTTTTCAAGGTAACCTGTGTTGATTATAATTTGAACCACTTGCAGAAGTGCCAAAGACGGCTTTCGGAATAACGATGACAAACACCCACTGAAGGTTCTTGTTAGTAAGAGATTCGTTGATTTGCATATCATCTCATCGATCTCTGTTTGCGTGAAGTTCAAATCCTCCGAGAACTTTAGACATGCATAAATAAATTCCTTCACTTGTTGGTAAACTTTGGGGACCATATCTGAGAAAGGAAATTTTTTAGGAAACTCTGCTCTCTGCAATTCTTCGTCATGATAAGGAAATAGATTAAGGACGTCGTCATATTCCGCTTGCATTGTAACCTGGAACAATCAAGTATTAACGTAAAGAAACAGAGGAGGGGGGAGAGAGAGACATAAAGTGACGTAAAATATACAGAGTGTTTCACACAAAATGCATTCTAATACATTTGTGCAGGCAGACCATGTTAAGTTGAGCAAAAAATACTAAGCAAAATACAATTAGTAAAGCAAAATACAATTTTTCAAATAATCATAAAATTTTGAATAAATCTTTTTTCATTAATTACTCGAAATTTTATATATATATATATATATATATATATATATATATATATATATATATATATAT